>NC_135202.1:4242424-4545454 GCF_050948175.1 Xylocopa sonorina | reverse complement strand
CAAGCTACGCGTAAAAAGGGAAGCTGAAATTTTTGCTCAATCATCGGTTTATTTTAAATGAATTTTATATCGCACCGCTTCGCAAGCGCATACGATCGAACATAACCCCTGACGATCGTTAACGTTCGGATCCCACAAAATGGAACTTTTCCATTAAAACAGACTCAGATTTACGAGCGCATATAGAATTCGACCGGGGCTCTACTAATACGCTAGATTACGATCCAAGCCGCGATTTATACTCTGCGGGGACTTTTACATCCGACGAAGGATCATCGATTCAATGACGATTAATTTAAATGGGGTCAGTTTAATCCGGGACTGCGAATGGGGATAACGAACTGCAATTATGAGTTCGTCGCGAGGCGGAGGAGGCGGGGCGGATAATTAACCAGAGGTGATTACGCGAGTGTACCCAGATGTAACGTCCATCTGATTATGCTTGTACGGGCCCCGTCGAAGCACGAGAGCGATTGTAAACGGGCTGCTTTTACGGTGCCACGAGCCTGCCGGCGTTTGCGCCACGAGCAGAGCCACGGAAACGCGCGTGGACCGTGTACCAGCGGGATTTGCAAAGATCCACCGTGGGACCGTTCCATTTCGTCGCGTGCCACCCGTTACTGGCTTGTATCGACTTTACTGCTCTCGCGTTAGGGGCGTAATGTCGTCGCTGTCGCCGTTAAAGGTTGCTGAAACGCAATTGGATCATCGTTGTTTCCCGTTTCCACGGAAAATGACGGATCACTGCTTTTATGCTGCTCTCTTTATCGCGAGCAGAAAGTTTTATTGTTATTAAATATTTTCCTCCACGGTTTTCCTTCTTTTTCATCAGGAACTTTCATTTACTTTTTCATTTCACCAAAACGTGATACTGTTTCCTATCTCGTAATCATAAATATAACGAACAACAGTTTGAAGAAACTCAACGAATCCAGAGATCTAATTTCTTTTTCATTTCTGTTTCAACCGCTGTCGATCATTGAATGTTCGTTCGAAGCAATTAACATGAAGAAAAGTTAGTAGAATTTGATAAAATCGCTGATAATGTCGATCCTCGTTAACCCAGCCCGTTAACGGTTTCCCTGTTTCTGTGTCTTCATCGCGCAGGTCGATGCAACCGCGTTTTGTTCGAACGATCGGCTCGTTGGTCCCGCGCCGTGCCGAGTCGCGGAGGCCACGGTAATTGCGGATAAAGACACAGTATTCGACCGTGAGCTTCCAGACTCCTCGAAGCGGCCAATTGTCAGCGCATCGCATGACTAACGACGTCATTAGCACGCACTCGCGACGGCGTCCGTCTCGACCACTTGTTTTTACCCGACGAATTCAAGTGTCCCACGCGCGAAGTACACGTCCCAGTCGCCTGTGCAAACTGTTAAGCACACCGACATTGGAGTCTGCGGCGCTCGTTGACACCGACGAACGCCAGGATCGAAGCGTTATCCTGCACGTGGACAGAGCTGCGATTAGGATATGATTTGGGTCGAGACTGGGAACCAGAAGTGTTCGCCAGAGATTCCCTTATCTTCGCCACATAACATGGGGAAGGCCATTGGAGTTGACGTAACCTTGAGAGCTACCAAAGCTCAAGGTATCCGTGAGGATTTCCCCATGAAAGGAAAAGGATGCGATTTGTATATATTCAACAGCACCTCTCTGTCCAAGTGGAGAAGACTTTGATCTCTTTTGATAAATTCTGGGTGCCAAATGCTTGTTTTTCTACAAACACGCTCTTGTATAATTCTTTTTTCACGTTTTAACTCGTCGTGGAATTTTTTCTTCGTTTATCATAATTCGATATCCTCGTCGAGGTTCATCAGGTATTTATGCGAGACGAACAGAGTTGAAAATATTTCGCTGTGCACTAGGTTGCGAAAAAAGAAGAGGAAAGTGAACAATTTGGTAAAACGGTTATCCTGCCGCACTCAACTATTGCGAAATAACCGTTTGACCTAGTTTTGGAGTTCTATTAAAAACAAAAAAAAAAAAGAAAACTTTATTAATTGCTAATATCCGGGAGCCATTTGCGCGAAAAGGAAGGAGTAAAAACGAGGCGCAGCTCGGCGAGGGTCAGGTTCGAGCGAACGCAAAAACAGGTGATAATAGTACCATCACGTGGGCTAAGACGCCCACGCACTCTTCCGCGTGCGTCGTTTGAACGCGGTCTCGAATAATGAAAGCGTGAAAAAGTGATCTACCGTTAAACATTGTGACAATGAATTATGGCGTTTATCGACAGACTGTTTAAGGGTAAAAGTTCAGCCTGCAAATAAATTTTCTTTCCAACGTGAAATATTAATTAAATCGGTAATTTTCAAAGAAGGTATACATAATCGCATCACTTGCATCAATGGATACTAAATAAAGTACCATTTTACGTCACTTGCAATTCCAAAGAAAATACGGATATTTATCTGAAAATTAATGCGACGAGCAGTTTAGAATAATTAACGAGAACACTTTACATTTGATAATTACATAATTATATATTAAGAAAATATATTCCCTTATTTCTGATGGACAATTGTATCGTCAAGGCGTTCACGACTATGGCTGTATGGCGTCAAAGGAAAAAATTTAACGATTGATTCTAGAATTCACAGCAAAACGAGAATCAGGAATAAAATTGCTTTCGAAGCTTCGATTATGAGAAAGTCAATTTCGAAAATCCTTTGCGTACGCGTACACCAATAGTAGAAGCCTATAAGCCAGTACAACAGGAAGTTCGTGCTCAACCATGCACTTGATGGTTCGTCATAGAGTCTCCTCTGGAAAACGAAGCTTGAAATGCAATTTTGTTATTCTTGATTCACGTCTTATTTTGGTTTCTGGGATCGTTCCTTGATATCTCTTCCGTGGGTGGCTGAATATCCTGTACGCTGTTTCATCTCTGTTTCAGAAACAGTGCTTTTACTGCGCTCTTAAAATACTGGCAAGTCGTATAAAAATGGTCAACGCAATTTTTCTTTTCAAACAGTAATAATTATAAATGCATCAGAAATGTACGCAAATATGTCAGAATGACAAATGATAGTAGCATGTATGAATGCCATTTCTTTTTTCTTTTTATTTAATAGCTAAAGTGTTTACTCGAAGAAATGTACACAAGTAGTTGTCGTGCTAGTTTTACCACCGTTCAGATGGTATCTGCGTTCCGTTTGGATAACGTGGAATTAATAATATGGCTCTCCTCTCGCGCTGTAAAATGCAAAATGAGTTAACTCATCGATTTTACTTGACGTTCGAGTTCAAGGTGATACGTCGGCTGTACCTTCTCGAGCGCAGATTTCATTTGAAGAATCTTCAATCGCGATTCTATCCGAGACAAGCGTCCGCTCTCAAACAGTGTTCCATCTTCTTTTCTTCGAAGCGAAACCGGCATTTGCAATGTTAATTTTTGAGAACGAAGTCAAATCTACCTATTCTTTGATGTACAAAAAGCGTTGAACAATGTTCACCAAATTCTACCTCTTAGAATTTGATGTTCGAACAATTCTGATTAACTTAATTGATATTGCTCCGTTTCAGTTTAGATCTCTAATTGTACCAAGGGTTGTTAAATTTTCGAGAGCAATAATTCGATGAATTAATGCGCTAAGAAGAAGTTCAGCTCGAGAAGAGACTCGAATCGGGTGAATTTATCCTATCGAACGAGCCTGCCTATTGATCACCTTTTTCACCGACCGTCTGCTTGATTTTATTTATACGATTAAAAGTAGGACATCGTTGCGACCAGCATTGTTCAGAGTGTACACGAACCAAGTTGAAACAAGGAGCGTCTCGAGTGATTTTTGCGTAAAATACGCAAATAAATTCTTCATTGTCTTCCATTAAAAACACTGGGTTGAGGCAAGCAGAAAATGAAATAAAGTAATGCGAATAAACAGCGTCGTTAATACATTTCTCCGTTTTATGTAAGAAAAGAGACTGAGAGTAAGCTGTAATTCAAATTAATTTCAAGAATTGATATATCGCTCGAGACTGCTGATGTTTATGCATTTATGGAGAATTTTGATACACAAAAAAAGTGCAGAATGCACATAATATGCAAAAATATACGAAATATATCCAAAGTAACCTGCACATTATAGAATTCAGAATGGCAACACAAATCCCTGGGTTCTATTTTTTAATTCTACTTTGAAACGTGTGAATTTGCATGAAGACTTTATAACTTCGTTACGAAGGTTTAAAATAATTTTATTGTACTTTCAAAATATTCAACACACTTCTCGATTCTCAAAATTCATTCTTCACATTCGTGCCTCGTTGTCACATCCAAAAAGAATACCCCTCAATCGGCATTATTTATAAGCTGATAGCACACTGCAAGAGTCGCATAATCGACTTGTATTCTCACTCACGTATTCCACTCGTCGAAACAGGAACTGTGGGTCGTTCGATTAGAAGTGTTCCATCGTACCAGAAGCTGACATCTTTTACAAAGTATGACAAACTTTGGCAACACAACTCTGTTTGCTCAACGAAAGAAACTGAGAGTCTATAACGAGATTGAACCCGTCCCCCCAAGGTGGTACCGTTTTTGTCCTGCGTGGTAGCAGAGAGCTTTCTCTTTTTCCTTTCCTGAAACGATTGTCCTCCGCCAGGAAGAAGTTTCGCCGGCCGCGGAGTGACTTTTGCGCTTGAAATTCCGCACGGTGTTTTTCCTCTGTCTTTGCTCCGTAATTTATTGCTCGGGACTGTGGCTCAGTTTGTGTTTGTTTAGTGGAAATGCCTGTCGGATTCGAGGCGAAGAGCTTTTCGGTCGAGAAGTGACGGTGAGATTAACTGATTTAGGAGAACGTTATTTGCGACAGCCACTTTCTTATGGGGAAATTAATTGGCTCGAGTGTCGAATATATTTTTATCCACTTACAAAAGTTGCTACTTATCATTTCATCCGTTCCAAAGTATCTCTTATTTATTGCAGAGAGTTCCAAAAGTTTCTACATTTCTTCTCTACAAAATTTCTGATAATACTTAGCAAAATTAAAATAGTTTATTGTTCACGAAAATCTCACAAGTACATTCTATATATCTAGTTCCAGTTTCTAGTGTATTGTTAACCTTGTGCATTTAACGGCAATAACACAGCACGATATGTCGAGAATGCATTCATTTCTCGACTGTACCGAGCGCAATAAATACAATCAATCTTTATGCTTCCATTTATACACGACTCACGGAAAGTATCTACTTTTAGGTACCAAATATTGAAATGTTTACCGTTGACGTGACTACTAATGTACCCTGATACCCATGAAAACGAAAAAGGGGCAGAAAAATCGGGAAGACTTTTGGGTCAACGCGATGTTTGGGAAAAAAAAACATGCGGAAAACGTAGAATAAATTTTTGTTTGTTCGAGGTCTCGTTTACGAGGGAATGGAGTTTGAAAATTTGTCGAGCACGTCTACGTGTATGGACGTCCATGCCGGCTGGTGCGTGCGGATGACACGCGATAACTTTATCCCCTGATTTATTTCAATAAAAACTTAGCCGTCATTCCGGAATAATTTCGTTTCATTATTCGGGAATCAGGTTTCACTTATCCGCTGGCAAGTGTTTTAATCGAACGGTACCCAACTCTGTATCGTGGATGCGCAAAATGATCCCATAAGCTCCAGTTCACCCTTCCAGGTGCAAAAAACATAAAAGTATATTATCATCGATGCTACAAGTTTGAGACTAAACCACTTCTTAGATGTTTCTTTCAGTAGCGAACATCATCTTAAATAATTTTTAATACAAAATAATACAATATAACATAAAAGAAAAATGAATTCGAATTGAATAAACTGATCGAAGATAGAACACCACGGTTTTCAAGATAAAATATTCAAAGAAATAACGAAAAATGCTTATTCTCTGTGAAACATAAAATTTACGTCTCTCTTCGCTCTTACCATTAATTAGTCAAACACAAAGTAAGAGGATATTCCTAGTACCACCCCAACGAATCCATCCAACCGTTGCAACGATTGGCAGCAACACGTATCACCGTAAATATTTGACAGTAATACCTTACGTGTTTTCTCTGTCAATAATAATTGGCGGGAGCGCGGAAATTCACCGCGGGCAGAAGGGGGTGAACCTCGGAGGGTGTACCGTGCCCGTTCGCGTTCCGCGGACGCGTTTCATCGCGTTATTATGCACTGATCAATAGTCAAAGGCAAGGGTTGACCGATATCCGTAGTAACGTAATAGCACATGATTACTCGCGGCCTGTCCCGTTTCCATTTCTCTACACACAACCCCCAACCCCTCGCGCACCCCGTGGACCGTTTACGCGCGCTTCGAATCGCGGTTATAACGTAATTGTACGCGGATTTGCATAGTTTTCTAAACCGGCGATCGCGAGTAGCCGCCTCGAAATTGCGTCCAGAACACCTTTTCGCACAGACGAGGGCAATTCCAAAGAGCGATCACTATGAAATCTCGTTTTTCCGCGTCCACTCTCGAGGAACGACAGTTCGCCAAAGATTACGCTTGCTGCGATTGTCCTGTGGACAGCTTTTATTGGGGCGCTCGTTGCAGTTGATAAGAACGGCGAATCGTTGCTTCCTTTTTTTTTTAGGTGTTTACGCGATGTTCGTCGAAACGAAGTTCCGTGTAGTTTAATCGTGTTTGGCGCTATGTCGAGCTGTAAAAATGTTAGCGGCTAGATAAAAGTAATGGTACCATGATTTTGTTTTGCTCGAGCGGTATTGGTGTTCGCTGAGGCAATTTGTGGACGATCTGTTGTTCTCTTTATTAATATTTTCTCATAGTAATTGGTAATTTTAGTGTTCGCTGTTATAGTTGCAGAGTGGCTTTGGTTTGTTTTTTTATATGTGAAGCTTGAAAAGATTTAAAAGGTACAAATTTATCTAATTGTTGATCCGAGTCGATACAGCTCGTTGGGTCTTTAAGAGGAGAGTTAAGTCGATTCGCCTCAATTGGGGTATTTAATTGCTCCTTGTTATCAGTGGTCGTTAATCAGTTAGCGGAGTGGATAAAAATTTTTGTACCGAAGTATTTAGGTTCTCGATGGGGTGGACAATCTTATTTAAATGCAATCCGGGATTTACGGATTATCTCGCTGATCTCTGACATTTCTATTTGAACAAGGCTTCCGGTAAATCCGGAAGATAAGCGATAACCGGCCATGGGGGTGACTTTGATTAATAACTAACCGTTTTGTCCCGGATTTATTTCGTTCTTTTTGGTTCGTTCGTAGAACTCTGTTACTCGCCAGAAATCCTGGTATTTTGAGACAGTAGAATTCGAAACAACAGAAATGGTAATCCCCATTCAGTGACCAGAATATTAAAAATTAAAATAAAATTGCATCCTCTGTTCTTTACAGACTTAAACAAATAACTATCGCGTCTGATAAAGAGCAGTGAAATTAAATTAAAAATAACATAAACGTGTATAGACTGTTCGGATGGAAAAATAATTCGTCGCATAAGAAGGAAAGTCGACCGTTCCCTTGATTCGTGGGGCCTCGTTTGGAAGTTAATCGCGGCTAAGTAGCGTCTGCGCGGTGGCACGAAAAATACGAGTTCTTAGTTGATTCGATCGAGATAAACTGTACGTGGTCGCCGCGATAGTTGCACGTTTGTGCAGCTACTTAATTGGGTGACATTCTCGTTTACTTTTTGCGGGGCGTGGGCGATTAAGCCACTGAAATAGGATAACACTTGTACTGGAGCACTCCTGCGCGGACCCTGAGTCGAACAAAAGGGAAGGTCATGACCTGGACAAGTGCTTCTTCGATAAAACCAGGCTTAGAGCACCGGGTACCACCAATAAGTATACACAAATCTGAAGATCGATAGCGGGCCGGGAATTAAACTTTAGAAACGGCACGACTGCGTTTAACCGTTCAATTATTCTCACCTTTCGTTCGGCTGGTTAATCGATTTTTATACCGACGAGAATCTGACGGAAAGAGGTCATTCAAGTTCGAAGAATAGATTTTTCAAAGTACACCATGCGCTCGACCATTGAATAATTAATCATCTTACGACACACGTCGGTGACATCAAAGTGTTTGGTACTTGATACACTTGAGGCCGAGAGGGATGAATATTCAGCATTAAAATTTCCTCGACCAAAAAGGAAAATGCATACTATAAGATCGTCTTACATTATAGCACACGTAATGATAATATTTATACGTTGATAGCTTCCAGAAATAATAATGCATAGAACTAACAAAATTAAAAAACACAAATATATATACAAAACATTACCATATAACATATAATTTTAAGTATAATCATCTGGAAAGACAAAATTTTGTCGACAAACATTTCTTCCAAACACATTCACTCCTCGATTGATACAATACATCACAATGAATCCTAACATTTCTTGAAGCCTTTCAGCTAGCAATCGCTCTTACCTTCGAAACGGCAGAATATTTAATCAGCAAGTAGAAAAAGTGTAAAAAAGAACGGAAGGGCAGAAACGATTTTCCCAGTTACCCATCCCGTCGGGCAGCAGGTGATTATTCAGCCTCGAAAACGGCGCAGGCCAGCATGGCGGCGCTTTTTTTCCTAGGCCCCCGGGGTGGAACGTAGGTCGGTTGCACAGGTGTGCACGGCCGTGCGCGCGTCTCGTTCGCTTTGAAATGGAAATTGGCAGCGATCTCGGGATTCTGGACTAACGACACGGCAAATCGAATTACCAGCGCGCAGAGTCGATCATCGGACCACGACGCGGCTGATTTCGTAGCGCTCCTAGCCGTGTACCAGCATTCCTCGTGCGCCCATACGCGACCATGGGGTGCTTTTGCGAGCGTGATACAGTCTTGTCGACATTGCTACCACAGAATTCCTCGAAACAACGAATTTTTCCTAATTTCCTTCTATTTTTCTTTTTTTTTTTTTTTTTTTTCTCGCATAGTTATTAATCAAGGACAAGAGGGATGTTTCTCATAGCTTATTGCAAATTTAGGTTATCATTAATAAATCGTAAGCTCGTGATCTATTTTTCTAGATTTTTAGCTGCTAGCTTGTGATTCAGTTCTGGATTACCTTCCTCTTACGAGACATTATTATTCAAGTATTTCCTGTATCTGGATTTATCTACCACGGCGGGGACATTTTGGTTGCGCGAAGCGAAATTTCGAGTCCTCGAGCGTCCTTGGTCTCGGATCTTTAGAGACATCCGCAATGAAAGTTCGTCTTCAGTTATATATTTGGCAAACAGAGTAACCTTGGCGGGCGGGCGATATTGAAATACTTTTGAGTTACACATTTCAATCAAGATGGCATCGCGATGTTTTAATAAAACCAGCAATATGCTCAGCCGATGTTAACGCGTTATTGCGTCTCCATTTTAATCCGGATTTATCTTTCGTAATACCGTGTCGATGATGGGCCAACGAAAGTACCAAATATTAACAGAAACGAAGTTATATTTTATATTTCATATTTAGCGGATTGCTCATCTAACATCGTCGGCCATGTTCGAAGCGTAACATGAATGAGAAACTGTACAAAATCGAAACACTTGCGGTGGAAATGATACGTGCTCGAACCTCAGTATCCGAGATTTCGAGCACAGTATCGTTGATATAACGTCGTTTTCAGGGTGGCGTTGCCCAGACGAGGGAGGTATATATCCGTGCATTTGCGGAAGTGTCGTTAGCGTCTGCCTCCTACCGGCTATCACGTCTGATAGGACGATCCCTTTAACCGAGGAACGAACTCGATACGGATGTAAAAACACCATGCGCCCTGTATCGAAACGTGACCCAGAAAAATTGTTTAATGAGTCGACACCTCACGTTTATAATTTTATCTTCGAAATCAACCTCACCTTCATATTCGATATCTTACATTTTTTCAAATGAAAATACCTTATGATTGAAGGTAAATTTAGGGGTTGAAAAATCTTCCGTGTGTTAGTCTTAAAATAAAAAAAAAGAATTATAAACCCCTAAATTTAGGGGTTGAAAAGTCTTCCGTGTGTTAGTCGACATCTTACATTTTTCCAAATGAAAATACTCTATGATTGAAGATAAATTTAGGGGTTGAAAAGTCATCCGTTTGTTAGTCTTAAAATAAAAAAGAAAAGATTAAGCTGTACAATATAATACCTATCGTTAAGTCGAAATATCGGTGTATGTAAGTAAATTCGAGATTTCGACAAAAATCCAACTCGTTCGAATATCCGTTCTCGAAAAAGGGCAATTTGAAGCCAGCAGAGCGAGTCGAGGGATATCTAACACGGTAAAGTACCAACAGTGGGTGATGTATTTTAATAAAATCCATAAAATCCAGCGCTGGATCCAGCCTTGATCGGGGTATTAAGGGCAGCTGCGAGCGTTCCAAGGATACGTTTCTTCACCGACGACCGGGCCACCCCCGTTACAAATTGTTTCAATAAAGGGTTGCAAAGACGGATCCTCGCGAGACTCGGTAGCTGGCCCGTTAATCAGGGGCATGTTTTTGCCAACCCGTTGCGAGGGGGCAGCCTTCGACTGGCCGCGCGTGTTCGCCTGGAAATTTAAGGCTGGCCCGCGTGTAAATCACGGGAACCGGAAATTCGTCCAGTGCAAACTCTCCCTCGCGGCGCTGCGTCACCCCTACATCGCTCGAACGCGTGATCCCCTTTTCTATCCGCATTTAAATACGCTTTGGTCGGTCATTACGCCTGGTGAAGTGAAACGGGGACTACGATTTATACTAGTCTCGTTTCTCTGCCGCCTTTTTCGTTCTCCATCGTTGTCGCGTAATTGTTCCCGTCGAGGAGCACGTTGATGCACGCGAGACGCGACGTTGGCAATGCTAGCCAGATTAAAAGTGGTCGCGTAGTAATGGACTGGGGGTTTACGACTGTTATCAACGAATAATTTTGTTCGATTTTTTCGGATCGAGATCGTTGATTCAATTGCTGGTTAATTAATAGAGTATACATATGTGATTATAATATTGTTAGAGAAAAGTTACGATTAGAATTGAAAAGTTACTACTCTCACAACGTTAGGATTTTGTAAGAATATTTAGTTAATTTGTTTCATATTTATAAATGTATGATTTGATAAATTATGGAGGTTCATTTATCGTACAAATTATTAAATATATATGTAAAACTTGAATAAGAAAAACGATTCGGAAAATAAACATTTTTTTTCTTAAAATTGAATAGCTTACAATCGAACAATATTTTCGAATAATAACCTTGATTAAGCTTATCGTTTTATTTAAAAATTATCGTGAAATCTCAGAATTAGTGTCACGTAACACACCGCACATGTAGAGAGACAAAAGGCTCTTAATCTCATTTTCACGATCCTCAAGATGACGTTCGATCGATTTATCTTTGTTCATCTTTCGATAGCTCGCTTGATAATCCATCGTTTCTTCGTGGCGCAGAGGGTGTAAAATCGGGAAGTTAAACTTCGACACCGACAGGATCCGTATAACCAGGGAATAAAGTTAACGATAGATTTGTCAGGGACGATCCGACAAGGTCTGCGACAATTGAAATCGAGAAAGTAACGACTGCTACGAAATATGGTGTCATTAAAGCGCCGTGTGTATCCGACGCTGATAAAATTGAGGTCGTTTTCGCGCAATTGTGCAATAAAGCAGGGTCTTGTAAACGTTACAGAGATCATCATAGTCAGGAAGACAGAATTTCTGTGTAAAAGCCGCGCAGCGAAAGTATTTTATCGAATTAATCTTGCTTATTCAAACAGTAAATTTATCCCGATCAAACATTTAACTTGTGCAAATAATTCAGGGTTGTGATTCAGTATTTGACGTCAATTTCGCGTCATCATTACTTCAAATACATTTTTACCTATACACCATAACAGTATTTATTTATTAAACGAAATACGTGACTGAATCAATGCTAATATTAACAAAATTGAACTGAATACACCAAAATCATCGGTATCTAAAATGATAAGAACACTGACAGTCAAATCTATCCAAAAGCAATATAATAGCAACAAAAATACTTCAACACTTTCCCAATACACTTCATGCTTGGTTGCTAAATGATTATTCAATATTTGTCCAAAAAGTAAGGATGGAAAATTACAAGAAGCCAACAACAGCGACTACCTCAAAAGTTGACTGAACCTTTCATCAACCCTTACCATATCTCTCGAGGAACAGCTGTTGGTACTTTCTTAAAAATCTGCTCGAAGCCGTTGGTCATTATCGCGTTCCTGTCTACCGTGATTTTTCATTAATTCTACAGAGTCAGCCGCAGGGTGATCCTCCCAGCTGTTTCGAGCAACCATTACAAGCCCGAAAGCTTCCTTGATCCGGCTGTCGAACGACGTTCCCCATTTCGAGGGAAATTCTTTCGAGCTCGACCTGCCGCGTTTGCTGGGCCAACGGGGCGCAAGAAAGAAAAACGAGGAGACGGGAGTGGCGGTGGGACGGGGTTGAAGCTGTAGCGGGCAAAGGGGGCGAAAGAACGAGTCAGATTAATTGTTGCGATCGATGCGCCGATAATTAGGTCGTGGAATCGGCGATAAATCGCCGACCTCCGACGAAACATTACGAGCAAACCCAGCGGAATGAAGCTGCGAATGATTATGCAAGGAGAAGGCGGTGTAGCGAACGGGTTGTGATGTATCGGTTGTCTGTGTGCTTTAACTGGCTAATTGGAAATGATTCCCGCGATTTTGATTAGTTTCTGAGAGCTGGAAATGGCGTGAGAAATATTCGAGGGGAATTAATTTTTAGATTTATTTTTCTTCTAGATGTGGATATTTTTTATTGTTCTTAGCTTCATTATGTACCTTCGTTATTGTTCAATTTTTATTTTCCAACGAGCAGCTCTAATTTAATTAAGCCTCTTAGCGAAACTTTCTTGCCGTATTATAAGAAGCCAGCGCGTACAACCATTTACATTTAAGAAATTAGAATATTCGTGTCGGCGGTGCCGTGTCACGGAAGCTGTTTATTAGACTAGGACTTCCCAACTTTGACTACACGTTCTCGAAAAGTGCTTTATGAATTTACGACCCGTGGAACCTTTTATAAGATGCGCGTATAATTCTCGCGAGCGTCACCCAAGAAATCTGTCGCATAACTCAACGCGATCAAATAGACAAAGTGCCTCGTTCCTCACTGCGAATCGTAATTATTAGAACAGCTGTCTCCTTGTCAAAAACCATCGAACTTTCATATTATTAACAGTTCCCCTAAAAATACATCACCTCCATGATACCTTATCGAAAATATAAGAGCAACCAACAAGCCAATATATCGAAACGCCATTCCATTTCCTTGTCCACGCGAGCATATCTCAAAATACGTTTAACAGTTTGGGAAACCTACGTGTGCGAGGTAGAATAATGTTCGTTCGGAAATACGTAACAAATAATTTCTTTTAACAAGAACAAATCAAAGTATCGACGTTATGGCTGCTCGTTACGCAACTCCTAGCTAACTAACTCTTGAGGGCTCCTTTCCCTCACATTTTATCTGTTTTAAAAGGAGGGGGCACGTTCGCAGAAAACGTCCTTAACCTTCGAAAACGAAGAGAAAGTTTGGAGTCAAGCATATGTTTAGTGTCTCCAGTCTCTTCGCTTCGAGAATTAAGTGTTCTCTTCCGCCCTGCGCCACGGGGTGCAAAGGCGACTACGATGGTCGCCACAACAGTATCAAAACATGTGCAAATCAATTTGAGAACGCGGGACGTGACAGTCGAGGCGCACGCATTTGCACGAAAATAACGCAAGAAAGAAGAAGAAAAAAAAAAGAAGAAGTAGTCGTAATTTATACGTTCCACGCGTCCCGTTATTTATTCCCCGGAAATATCGGGCCAATTGTAACACTCGTACGCGCTCGAATTATACAAGCCGTAAAATAACGAGGTGTATGGCGTAGCGTTGGGGTAGCGTCGGGGTGCACACACCCCGTAGAGGCGCGGCCGCGTGCACGGCAGACTGTAGGTCGTGGGTCGCAGATAGCGGGACGCCGGTCCGGGTTCAACGTGTACGTGTACGCCCCCGCACACGCGGACAGGGGGTGAGTGTATCGAGTGCGCTGGCTGCACGGGGTGAACGCCCCGAGGTGACCGCGTCCCGCGCCCGCCAGCCTGCAACGCTTCTCGGAGTTCTCCTTCGGAAATTGGAGCTCGGCTACGCCACGCCAGCCTCCCGCGGTTCGATCCTTCCACCACCCACCCTGACGACCTCACCCTGCACGTAGACGCCTCCTGACATCGACTGCTGAACTGTTAACGTCCACTGTTTATCAACAATGCTCTACTACCGACCGCCCTCGAGCTCCAGTAATTTCGATTGCGATTGCGGTCCCCTTTGTCGGGTTAACGTTAATCTTTAACCCTCCGTTTGCCTCTGCGCTCTTTTCCCTTTTCCTTTCTTCCTCTCTTTTTTTATTACCGCCGTTTGTCATCTGGCTCCTTCGCGTTTAGCACGAGACTTTTTTAGGATCGACGGACATTTATCGAAGTCTCTTTGATGATACAAAGGGTAGGGATTTGTTGGAGAAAGAGTTGAAATAAAAATGTGGATCGTGGGTTAAGGGTTGCGTAGGATCGGTCTGTGAACTAGCGTTTGGAGGGTAAGAGTAACTCTTTTTATAGTAATTGTGAATGATAATTAAGTAATGTTGTCTAAATGTCAAGTTGGTATTTTGTAATTCCGCTATTCTTCCATGAAGATTCGAGGGCTTCGGTTTGAATTAACGAACGAACCTTTTGGTCCGCGTAATTGATTCCCTTGTGAGACTACTTATCATAATAGTGTATCCTCTTAGGATCTTCCTGGTGAAAGACGGTTTTCGAGAACACAAAGAATATTAGAGTCAATCGGTTTACACAAATTACTTCGTAAGGTATATCGTCGATAATGCATATCGTAGCAGGCGTGATTTTTATGACCACTTAATTTAAAAAAAATCGATGAAACTCCGCAATTTTCATAGAGTTCTTGACAAGAATATAAAAAACTGACATTAAAATAAAGATTTCCATCGGATGTCTGCTTTATAATAATAAATTTGCTCACCTAGATTGAAGTTCGTCGAAACAAGCGGCCGTTGATTTCGCGTTCGCCGCTTGATATATTCGAAACGAGCAGAAAGACTCGATTAGAAAGAGAAGCCTCCACGCTGTGTCCGTGACAGCGTTTCTTTAACAAAAGCCGGCTTAAAGAGCCGCCACACGAATTACTAGGCCATTGTTCGTCCCGTTCGCCTCGTTCGCAAACGAACCGAGCTATTTCCAATTAACTCGATCCGTACTTTGCTCCTTTCAGCCACGACGAGCATCGTTCCCGTCCATAACCCTTTAAAAAAATCGATCGAAAACTAATAATTTCGAAGCTGCCTGCTACCAACTCGACGTAGAAAAAAATAGAGGAACGAAGGACAAATAAAAAAAAAAAAAGAAAAAAAGAAAAAATAAAAAGGCTGCGAGCCACTTTATTTCGGCGACTTTAATCGTCAGTGGTTGATTTTCTCTGATCGGACAAAGGCTCACGTGTTTATTGGAAGTTCTCTGCTCTGATAAGTCTTGGAACCAGAGGAAGCTTTTGTACGGTCGTTACGTTCTTAAGCTTCTCGTTTCCCTCCTTTTGTTCCAAGGGGAGCCCCGTTCCGTTGCTAAATGCGAGATATTGACTCTGAAGTATTGTTCCGTGGGAACGTACTTCGCGTAATTATCAGATACGCTCACTATCAGCTGGTAGCAATTTTTTGGATCCGCCTCCATTGTGTCGCGCGATTTTCGCTACCAGCGAAGAACCGAATCTATTGTTGCGATTTTTTCAAAGGACACGTAGTTTTGAGGAATGAAAGGGTTTCTAATGCGAGGGATAAAGTACTTTTTACTTAAGTCAAGACACTTCGCTGTATACAAGATACCATTTTTTCAGTCTCGATCGTTCGTATCTAGCCTCTGACGTTTAATCGATACATTTGTGAGCTATTAGAATTGCTAATTTCTAAATTGAGTTTTTCAAGTGTTTCAGTTTAGTAAAATATCGGCATTCGAATTGATAGAAAAAATATCTCGTCAACTCGGATTTATTTATTTTGATGAAACATTCAAAAACTTGAAAAATATTTTTGCGTGAAATTCCGCGTGTTTTTTCGTATGCAGAAGCAAATATCGTTTAAAAGCTTGATTTTGAACTGTATCGAAGGATACCGTGCCGCTGTTGCGCGATGATAGCAAATGGCACATCTTTGTCGCAAATGAGTTATGACGGTTTCGAAGCCTGATCAAGTGGAAACTCCGCCTTGGCTTCAAGGAGAGTGTAATGGGACGTTTGAACGGAGAAAGAGAAAAATCGAGGTGAATTGAAAAAGTATACGAGGACGTAAAGAGGGAAAAAACAGGCGTGAAGGAATTTTCAGCACATTTCCTTCAAGATTAAGCGCTGTCATCGAACATTGACGCTAATGGACCTTGAGAAAAAGGAAAAAGAAATGTTTAAAGAAGACGTATAACCGTGACGGACAGAATATTCGTCTGAATGAGGCAGTTCCAATGTTTCAAGCAATCAGATTCAACGACAGTAATTCCCAATTGCACTGGCTGAAACATTTTTTCGTAAACAAGTTCTCTTTTAAAATAGCTAGTATAAATGGTGCGCTCTGAATCAACAGTGTCGCTTTAACTCCCTATGTTTACTTACAGATATCTACCGGGGACTGAATAAGTGGAATTGAAACGCGATATTGTTTGCTCCTTACATCAGTCGTGATGTTTGTCACGCAGAAAAATATGTGCGCCTCGAATTCAATGTTTGAGGGCAAATTAACGAGCGATTACAAAACGCGGTACAAGAAGCTTCAACAAAACAATTCCACGAATCAAATTAAAAATGTATCTACAGAAAAAATTAATATACGTATTTAAAATGTTATAACAAGTAGATTACGATATACGTTAACAATTTAAAAGTCACTAAAAATTGATCGAAGACTAGAAGAGCGGCTCACGAAGACGATGAGTAAATTACTTTGAACCAAGTGCTGCTTATTAAAAAATATAAATATTTCCAAATGTCCAGGACGAGACGAAGAAAAAGTTCGACGAGAGGACGTCCACTGGTGACAACCGTTAATATTATTCCTCAATCACGGGCGCAATTAAAGCGAAAGGCTCTCGCGTGGAGGGTAGTTTCGTCCAGTCATAGTCCCGTGATAAATCATCGACCCTGACACAAATCGCACGGGAATGTGTGCCATCGCGCGCGGACGGCTATGGTCACGGATGCGTTCGTGCACGCGTACACGCGTAGCCACGCAGAAATGCCCGCACACAGGACCGTGAAACAGGCTGTGCTCGCATGTGCCGGTTGAACGTGTCCATTCAGTCTGGTATTGTCATGGCATCGTTAACAGTCGTGTGCCCCGTGCACGCTTAATTACACGTTATTGCGCTCCGCGGGACGCAGTTCAGTCTCCCCTGGGATGCATCCAGCGTGGACTCGATGGAACGTGGTCCTGAGCGGGCGTTAGGTACACGCGTGGCACGCTGCGTATTTGTAATCCTGATTTCTGAATCTGAATGTCGATCGACGCTGATAACAAAAGTGGTATCTGACGAACTGTTGCTTTCACCTCTGTTTCACCGAGCAATGTCCATTTTCCTTGTTGAAAGTCGAAGTTTACGAAAAAGAAGTTCCGTGAGAAGACTTCTATAATATTTTTGGAAATGTATTTTTTTTTTTCGCGTATAACTTACTCGTAGATATTGTAGTATCTTTGCTCTTGGGATTTCACGTGAGAGCCCTGCTACAGTCGAGGCTCTGAAAGGGGCTCGTAGGTTTAAGCCTCGTTTATTTTCACTTGGATTACAGCAGGTTTCGGTACGAACAAAATCTGAGATATCGAGTAGAAAAGTGGCCGAGTTGGCGTGGAATGACCCGTCGGGAACAGGAACAGGACGTTACTGCTGTTTGCGGCAGCCGAACAATGGCCCTGCTGCCCGCCGGACGCTATATCCTTGACCTTCGCTACTTGGCGTCCGCCGTGGAACTCGCGGGACGTGCGAATTCGAATCGTTTCCGTATTGGGACGGGAAAACCAGCGTTCTATTACGAGATTTGATTAATGCGACGCCTCGAATGTCTAATGGCATGGTCAGATTTAGGAATATGGTATTTTCAAGCAGTCAAATTTGAGAATTTATGCGTCATTTTTGGTAGTAATGCGGAGTCTTTAATTTTGAAGAGTTTCAGAGAAGACTTATGTATGTCTAACAGTGGACGACAATTGGAAAAATATTAATTTAATGAATAACTGTTGGCTAGCAATTTTAAACGCTGTATTAATTTTAAATGAATATTTGGCTAGAAAATTAATTGATAACTGACATTTTTGGTGAGAAAATCAGCTTGATTAAAAAACAGTTCAGAACCTCGAGTACTCGGAGATTACAACGCGAAGAAAATGAAAAAATCTGTTTTCATTTCGTGAGTTAAAAGGTTAATTAAGGAGTTAATTAAAAAGTTAATTATTTTTTAATACAGCCAATCTCTTGCATAATAGCAATACCGCGATATACTTAAACTTCTAAGTAACCCGTCCAATGCAAAGGGTGGAATAATTGGAAAACGTACTAAAACCTTACAAATTAAGTTGTTCAATACAAATGGTCGAACTTTGGAATTCATTCTACAACCTTACAAATAAATCATGCGTTATTCCAAGAATAAAAACCGCTTGGAGCTCCAAAAAGCTATGAATTAGAAGTCGAATAAATCGTAATCGAATTCGATTTCGTCGATAGAATTGCAGAAGATACAGAATCAGCGACAAAGTTCATCGTCAATGGCGGATCACGATTGTTCTGACCCCGACTGTCCAAAAAGCTGAGCATCGAGACGTCCTGACAGTTACGCCGCCGACAAATGGAAGAGAATCGAGCATTTTGATCGATGGCGAATTAATCGAGCCGCAAGTTTTCTCGTTTACCGGTCTACCAGGAAAACATGAAAACTTTGCTCGCTCGGAACGTATGGGAACGGCCACGGATAGGACAAGCATCGCTGCTTCCGCTTCCGACGAATATTCCCCGGAACCCCGGCCTCCTTCGATTCCAATCAGCTTAAATTCACTTCGAACGCGAATTTAAACTTTTCTCGTTAGATCGAGCAAGTTCCTTCATTTTTTTCTCTTTCCATCTCTCTCTCCCTCTCTTTTCTATTTCTTTCAATACTGCCGAGTTCTTCGAGCTATCGCGTCGAATTCGATCGCCGTCTCGGGGTAGGAAACCGTGAGACGTGGACGTCAAAACGGCGCCGAAATGTTTCTTCAGCTGAGACGCCAGAATTGTGTACACAATTGGACCCGTATTGCGGCAATGGACGCACATGTGTTTACGAACGCTCGACTGAACAAATGGAATATTATTAGCTTAACAATGGACCCCGCCATCCGAGGCGAATATAGTGGAGCTACTAGGTTTTGTTTCGCGCACGGTGCGGAAAATCAAGGCTGGCTTGAGAGGGTCTACAGCCTACCGCGAGAATATAAATAAAATAAAAGAATTCAGGTAATTTCAAGGCTTCGACTATTACCGTAACTTTTGTATTAATAAACAATTTTTATTTAATAGCAACCCTTTGATGCATTTTGTTGCTCGCGTCGAACGTTTACTGGGGGTACAAAGTAAAATTACAAAGGCACAAGAACATTAATGTCTGCAAACGTATATAATTCAAACGTTGTTCCGTCTAAATACCCTCGTATAATCACCCCTAATATCTCCACTATCAATCGCCTATCGCCGTCCCTCGGCGGTGTGCCACGGAAAGCTTCAATTGAACGATCAACCCTACGATCCCCAGCGGGAGAGAGAAAAGGAGAGAGAGAGAGAGGGAGAGAAAGAGGCGTCACGGTTAATTAACCGCGTCCACTTGTTTTCTCTTCGTTCCGCTGGTTCTGAAACGGGTTTAACCGTCGGCACGAGCACGGAAAAGCGGCTGGGACGATTATCCATGCATTATTTCACGCACTGCCGCGGTGCAATATCTTTCGGAGGGGGTTGGCGGGCGCAAAAACCGGCCTAGGGTGGGCTCGTGTTGATTTAACCTTGACACAAGTCGCGCCAAAAATCAAGCGTGCCGCGGATCGTTAAAAGACAGGCAGAGGGGGCTTGGGACGGAAACCAGGCGAGGGTGAGGAGGGCGCGGGTTCGAAATGGAATTCAGCGGTAGGATAAAAATTCTCGCGGCAGGTGCGCGACGCGCTGCGCAACGAGACGGATCGATCGATTAAATTAATTGTCCCCGTTTGTTTCGAGCGCCGCTGGAACCAGCTACGGGACCGGATGTGTCTCTCTGCGACGCGTCGTAATGCTTCGCGTTCCCTCTAGGGCAAACAGAGTTGATACTTATATAGAGTGTTTAGATAATTCTTAAATTGAGCAAGCCTTCTTTGCATGGATCACTAAAAATTTGTAGTTGTTGTATCTAATGTTTCCATCAAGATGTAATACAGTACAATATCGTCGATAACCTCAAGATGTGACTGAACCTGTGCAAACAGTTCACTAAAAGATGCACCCTGCGCGTTCCATGCGATCGAAGTAGAAAATACTTATATAGAGTGTCTAGATAACGCTCAAATTGTACTAATTGTACTAATAGATTACTAAAAATTTGCAGTTGTTATATCTAATGTTTCCAGCAAGATGTAGCATAGTACAGTATCGTAATTAACCTCAGGATGCGACCAAACCTGTGCAAACAGTTCACTAAAAGATGCACCCTGCGCGTTCCATGCGATCGAAGTAGAAATAAGGGAAGAACGGTCGCGAGACGGGGTGCGTGCGTGCGCGTTCGCCTAGTAGAATTTCAAGAGTTCCGCGCATCGGTAACCTGACCCGAACCGAGATCCATATAACCTGTGTTTGTGTCAAGGCGAAAGGGGCCAACACTCTCGGCTGACCTACATCAGCCGATCGCGCTCCTACCACCCCGGCTTCGGCATCGTTTCCCACCTGCACCCTTTCCGCGATCACCCTGCAGCCCTGGATTCCAGCTTTTTTTCTCCACCCCCGCCTCTTCTACGTCTGTTGCTCGGTATTCGTCGGAAGAACGCGGCGATATCCCTTCTGGGAGGTCGTTAGGACGTCGGGCAATTAATTGACAAGGGATAGGGAGACGGACGAGTCGTTCGCGGTGGTTGGAACTGGCGCTTCGCTCTTCTGGTAATTTGACAGGACAGAACGGGCCGCGCGGGGGCGGAAGAAGGATGGTTTCGGCGAGGGTGTAATCTGTGGAGTGTGTTAGAACTAGATGAAGAGGAAGTGTAAGTTGTTGAGGCTAATGGTCTGGGTTGTTCTTGCCGTCTTAAGATGGCACGTAGGAGTCAAGGACAATTAACGTTTGGCCGATACTGCTGCCTTGGTTGGTAATGTTGGTAATACTCGTGAATGTGACATATTCTTTGGGTTTCTTTACACGTATACCAATGGGAATCTATAAATGAATAGAGAAACAAGAAATTATTGACTGCCTTTATGTAAATAATATTCCACAACTGTTTTACTAGAAAAGTACTCTACTAACTTAAGTAGATTCGCTGATAAATAATTAACACGACACACTTGTGGCTAACGTAAACTCTGCGCAGAAGAATCGTGTAAGGGACCAAAACCTATGCAAATAATTTCCATCAACACTAATTTATTGAACGGAGCCTTCAGTACACACACAACAGTTCTCGTCCCATCACGTTCTACAAACATTACCTTCACTGTTACCCAGTAGGTAAGCATCCAAACTGAAAAACACTCGCAAAGTGGAATCGAGTGGAAAGCACGATCAGCTGTGCATAAAACGGTAACTCAAATTCGAAGAAATTGATTAATAAATAAAAATCTCACGAGAGATCTCAAATCGTATTGACCAGTGTTAACCAGCCTTAATTTGCAATTCTCAACACAGTACATAGTCGAATTAAATTGATGGGTCTTAAGTACAAGGTTATCCCTTTCGTTCTGTATAGGGTGAGAGGGGGTGAAACGATTGGAAAATGGTCGTTTAACAAAAGGGATTCGCGTGTTGCGTGTGGAACGAAATTGCAGCGGTTCCGTGGGATATGCACAGGGTCGTGCGTCGGCAGATCGACACGGGTGGGTTGGCATTGTTTCTACAGGTGTATTAACTGGGTCAGCGTTCCAGTTGTCGGGGGTGGCGTGGGTCGCGGCGGGGCGGCGTTGGTCACCAGGGCGAGTTCACCTGAGGACTGTGCGCCGCTCCGTGGCCCGCGTATAGAACGTTTTTCGATCGAACGAACATCTTCTTGAAAGGCATCGGCCGTTACATCAACCCTAAATTTCTGCCAGACCTATAAAGGCACTAGACGTCGAACTGGTCAAGGAAACCTATGTGAATTATGGATCGCAGAAATTGAGTTTTTACATGAGCAATCCCCGTGTAACTCGCTGATAAGTAAATTACAGTTACTGCCATTATTTAATAAATACACAGAAGACTTAACAATAAATTGAATCTAATTAAAGAAACCTCGACGTTCATACGGAATTATTAACGAAATGGAATCAAAATGAAGCTTCCTGTCTTTAACATTTATTGTATACTTTTGCATATTATATGCGATGCAAATTTTCCACAGATACTCTTAACCATAGTCCACGTATTATATCGCCGTGCTATCGCGATACGGAAAAGTGAATCGCGTTAAAAATCTAATCGACACCTCGAGCGTGTCCCTCGCAGCGATTACACGACCGGATACCAGCCAGGTCTTTTCGAAGCTGCAGCGTTGAATCCCGGGTAGCGACGAGTTCTCGCCTGCGCTCGCGTGTAATTAAAATAGAAGAAGAAAGAAAAAAAAAGAAAGCGTCGAACCGGGTTGTATCTCGAATCTCCATTAAAGCAGATTAATTAAATTATCCCCAGGACGGGAATGCAACTGCGAGAATTATGACACATTACTCTCCGAGGCAGATGACGCTCCGCGAGTGCGCCCGATTGGTCGTGGCGCAGGCCTTAAGAGATCCTCTCGAGCAGCCTGGAAGAGGAATAGAGACGGAACGATGCTTGAATCCGCCTGCTTGGCAGGCGGCGGCGGGAGGGCTGGCGAGGTACGACACCGGCAGGTAACTCGCGATGAACGAAGTAAAACTGGCAGACAGAGACATGGCCCAGTTCGGACTTGGCCCGTCCAAGGTCGTGCCTCGCGAAAAGATAATTACGTATTTAGGTCAGACAGACGGATATCTGCACGGTTCGACCATGATACAGATAGTAGGCAGTGCTCGCCGCGGACCGCATGTATCATTCGTCTATTAATTCTGATACCGTGAATATTTCGCCACGGTCGTCGAGCTCGCGCCGCCTACAGGAGACGGCTGCTCTCGCTTATAATTGCAGCTGGGAGTCGTGCACACGGGAGAATCGAAATGCGATCTGCGCTCGTGGAACCGTTGTTCAAGGATCGCATGCATAAATAAGGGGTTGCGCGAGAAGATAATAGGACGGCGATAATATTGTAGCCGTGGTACGTGAATTTGATTTACGCGAGCGGTAATGTAACAGTTAATGACAGTCATATGCTCCCTCCAGTTATAGTCCCTCGTTAGTTTCTATCGGATTCAACTATTACGGTAGATGGATTAAAATACACAATACTTTTCTAGCTAACAAAAGCTTTTTTTTGGGCTAGATAAATATAGAGATATGAATATAGAAGCTCAGCTGATACCACCTGTCAAGACAAAGCCGTAACTATATCTTTAATATTTATCGAGAGCCTCGATCTCTGAAACAAAAGTGTTATCGTCAGAGAACTGCGACGTTGTTGCGCCACCATTGAATCGCTAGATCCATAATGGGATTAGATCATCCCCCTTTCAATATATGCGTTGAATACTGAAAGTCGCTTTCTGTATTGTAGTGCAAAAATTGCACGGCAAACAAGCTAGTCTATTTCTTCAAATCCCTTTCCCACCTGTTCCGCTTCAACAACCCCTCGATTATTAAACTCGAAGCTCCGCGCTCTTCAGAGAAACGAGGACACCCTTCTATGGGAAGTCTCACGAATTAATTCGCATTAGAAACCTTTATCGAACGTTACGGAGACGGCGAACGCTAGTTTGAACTCTCGTTCCAGGCCGCAATATAATTTCCCCTCAGAGTTCTCTGATCGGTTGTCGTGGCAGTTTTCAAGGTCAAGCTGCGGTGCGATAGTTTCTCCTACGCGAGCCCAGTGCCGTGGCAAATCCACGGAAGTCGGTAGGAAGCCTTCCATCGACGTTCGAGAGGACAGCTTGATGATTTCCGTGGAAACTTGGGTGGCCGCCCTGCGCTCGGGTGCTCCGGTTTCATCGCCCCGTCCGGGGCGCTGTTTGGTCAAGGACGCGCATAAATCCATCGGTACCGCCTCGCAGGACGGTGCCAGTAAACTAAATTTTCGGATCCGCTGATAACAGATGAGCCTGTTCCACGTGCTTCCCCACGGGTCATTTAAGTGGCGCATTCGATTCTCTGGCGGTTTTTTCGCCCGCTGGTAACAGGTAGTTGCGACCTCAGATTTGGAACGCAATTTTAAATCTAACGCTCCAACTACCTGTTACCCGCACACTCTGCTGAAAAATATAATATTGATCGCGAGCGACAAAGAATTCGGCGATTAATTTCGCTGCACTATTTGAAGTCTCGTTTCATAAATGTTGGTATACTTCTTCTTCATTATCCAAGTACTAACGTTACGAATTATAATAATTCGAGGGAATTCAAGAATCTGTTCGATACACGAACAGCACTCTGGCAATTAGATACATCGTAAATAAAAGCTTCTCTCTTGAACGCAATTTGTCGAAGTAGTTCGTGGCATCTACGAGAAGCAATAACCATCGCCCTTAGAACGCGGTAGGCAACGATACGTCTCTTTCCACGCACAGAAACAAAAGTTACAAATCACACTTCATCATCTAGAACAAACTTGTACTCGAGCCCCCGGCTATAGGGTCTTTAGCCTCTTCCACCCCTAGTTTAGCACGGCTGATGATCGATAGCCCAAACCGTTCCACTTTAATCCCTTTCCGTTCGACTCGAAACATTACGTAACGCGCCGACGATTGCACTCACCGCGGAGCCACTTCAACCCCTATCCATCAGCGTTGGCCAGGCCCAGCTCGCGCGACGTTGTCCCGCGACCCTCTCCATTAAGAATGTAAGCGGACGCGTGTATCATCGCGCGTTGCCAGTGCACAAACCTACTGATAGCAGTTGATCGTCCTCGTTCCGGCGATAATAACGTTTAGAAACGAGGAACGACACGAACGAGCATAACGCAGCGGGTGAGAGGAACGGGGTGTTATTAAAAGAGAGCTCGGGACACTTATCCGTTTCAGACAGGACTCTGATCGCCCTACTGGCAGCGCGGTTCCAAGTAATCCGCTAAACGCAAAGAGCACACCTTCGATCGGTCTACTTCCAGCTAGTTGGTCGTCCGTTACGTGTACATCGTGGTTACGTAACGCCAGCAGCGATTAGCTTACAGCCGGCCGTCGACCGTCTGTTACGACGGACTTGGCTACCCTCGTTCGCTCGAGATCCCCTTTGAAACGTAGCCCTGTTATCAGCGACCGTGTTCCTCGCCTAGCGCAGGGCGGCCAAGGATGGAGGAGGAGGTGGAGCCCGATACAACGATATCGAAAGATCGATGGCATTTCCGTTTTGTGCATCCCGCGGGACCACATAGCTCTTTCTCAACAACCGCCACCACTACCAGGAACCGGGGCTGCCGTCGTATTCGAAGCAGTCCGTGCCTCGAAGAGGGTAGAGGCCAGTGGGACACACACCACACCTGTACAGCACCGGTATTCGGGTCATGCATCTCGGCCACTTAGACTAGGTCACTACCTCCCTCGTTCGTCCCGACTCATCCCCCTGACTCCGCTACCACCTACCCTCCCGTCGTCGCGCACCCTCTCGCCCTCCCACTCTCGCCAACCAGCCTCTGTTATGCTCCTCTCCTTTATTCGCCTTCCCTTTGAAAATATTTCATTCTTTCCCACCCCCTCGTCATCCCCTTCTCCGCGCGCCTCCACTTTCTTCGTCTTATTCCGCGGCCACCCCTCCATAACCGCCGTCGATAGGCGAACAAAGGGAGGCCCCGGTTACGGACAGCAACGATTGCCGTCGATTCTGGGTCGTGGATTGCCTCTTAAGCGGCCGTCGATGCGTGCGTGCACGTACGCCCCGCTGGAAAACGTTTCAACAGCCCTGGCCGGCGAAACGGGCATCGAGACATTCGAGATCTGACATTGAACGTTTCTTCGTTGGGGCGGTATGAAACGGTATCGATCGATCGTGAATGCCAATGAAGAGATCTTGGTGCTGGCATTGCGCTAGGGACAAAGGGAATTCGGGTCCCACCGGTCGCGGTGGTTGCTCGTTATCGCGATCTAGCCGAGTGGATATCGCGGTATTATTTTTAACGGGAGGTGGTCGTATCCATCGTTAAGCGGCTCACAATTGCGAGCACCGACCGGTGGACGTCGCACGAATTAGGATTTCCAAGATAGCCTGACCTGATTAATAAATTTCCCATCAATTTACCGCGATACGCTTTGATCGGTTACGTAAGGTCTTTAACGGGACGATGAAAGTGTTCAACGCGAGGTAAACGGATTACAATTACTGGCAGTGATCGATCGGCGTCGAGCGAGTCGCGGTTCGATGGTTTCTATCTTTAGAGTTCATTCCTTCTTACGTTTGACTAAATTTTTTCTCTGAAACTTAGAATACATACTGAGATAATAATAATGTTTAATAAAATAAACTGAAAATGAATCTATCTAACAAACATATCACTTGTGGTGTTACTCGATGAATGTATCCGTGTGCAATCTAATTATTACAGATCATAACCCTTCTAACTTACAATAACTCTTCAATGAACCAAAAAAAGTAATGAAAATAAAACTTCAGTCCATTATAACAAGAAAAGCAAGAACAACACAGGTAACGATATAGAAATTGAACGAATAGTAGCTTCGAGAGCAGAGGAGATAGGTAGCGTTTCGCAGGAGCGATGCAGCCGCTTCCGGTGCATCGACGCACCTGGGAAAGAGGGGTTGCACGGTGGCGGCACGAGACCTTGAAGGTACTCGAAACCGGGGCAGTGTCCCGAAGAGAGATCCGCGCACCGCGCAGAGCGTCGACCGTGTACGCCAGGTTGCCCTAGATCGGGACTGGTCCGCCGTTAAACTCCGCGTTCACACCCGGCGAATCTAGAACAGAGGCCGACCACTTCGATCCCCTCGAGAGGGGCTCGTTGGTTACACGCGCCACGTTTTCTATAAATCCCTACGAAGACGCTGGAGACTGGTTATTAACATTACAGGAATTCCTCGCAGCTCGCACGCGCGGACGTTGTGGATTTCACTTGACGACGTTGCGAGCACCGGGCGCAGATGGTGCGTTTAACGAGGGGAACGTTGGGGAGGTCGGTGCAGCGCGCTTCTGGGGTGGGCGGTCCTCGGAAGGGTTGAAGGTTTCCTCGAAGAACGCCGGCTCTGTTTATAAAGTGGGTTTCAGGGGATGTAAGGGTATTTGAATGGAGGAGATTTCGATTGAAAGAGTTTTAATGGGAAATGTAGGATAAAGTTCCCTTAGCGAGCGGCGAGGGAAAATTGATTCCGAAGAATCGTGGGGTGGGCGCTGGGGCTTGATTAAAACTTGACTCGAGGGATCTTGACGTTCGTGTATGATTCAGTTAGGCGAAATGTACAAATCTAACGATTAAATAATCAACCCATCACCAGACAATATCGACAATATATTATTATATACATTAAAATTTATAAAAGTTAACAGAAGCTATGTGTACTCAAAGGAATAAGAATTTTTACGATTTTAGACAGTTAAAAGCATAAGTAACATTCGCATAAATATAGATTTCATTAAATTCCTTGATCTAATTCTTTCTTTCCTTTGAATTCCTAAAAAGCGGTATAAATTACAATTTTCTGCTTCATCACCCACGCTTTTCGTACTCCTTTAATGTATTCCCAGTAAAAGCAAAAACCGCTCGGAATCATAACCTTTTCTCGTTTCTCCGCCACCCCACGGGATCGTTCATCGCCAGTAGGGACCGGAAGTCCAGTCTTTTTGGTATCGCAGCAGCAGTAAAGCACAGAACGCTGGCCACAGTTGGTAGACGGTCACGTATCAAAAAGGGGGAAGGATAAACGATCGTAAGAAGCTTTTGTGCTTGGCCAGCCGATACGTCTTCTTCCGTTATTGTCGGGCAATTGTCTATGCGGTGGTCGATAAATATTATCGCCTCGCGGCCGCCGTTTCATTCAGCCACCGCCGCGATCGATTTTTACGAGCTTTGGAATTTCGATAAAGCTCGGTCTGGCTGCCAGGGACTGCCTTTTCGTCGGGCCTTAATATTGCTCGCCTGGTTCCCTTCATCTTCTGCCAGGGACTTTTATCGAGCAGAAACGGAAGGCAGTAAAGCGGTATAGTAATACTCGACGATACCGAACCGACGCAATTTACGAACAGTGGAAACGGCACGTGTCGTTGCCTGGAAGAGATATGTCGTTTGTTTGCCTGGCGGATTAGCTCCTTTTTTAATTAAGATCCCTCTGTCCTTGGCGGATATGGTTCTTTCTGATATCGCATTCTTCTTATATCGCGACGAATGAGAGAAATATCGTACAGCTCACGAATATCATTCGAGAGTAATAGTTTTTTTTAAGGACGAAATGAGATCCTTTCCTTTATCAGAAATGAAATCCTTTCCTTTATCAGAAAAAATTAATATTATTGCGGTAATATATCGTAAGCTACAATTGTGCTTTCTTTCGTTATTATCGCGTTTTAAAATTACACAAGTATCCTTCACATGCTAAAATGTATGCTTAAATCGAAGTATGCAGTAAAACAAGTATACTTAATTCTATTCATACAAATATTCATCAATATTCAATAAAGAAATGGCCTGTCTGGAAAATGTACGCGCAACACGGAACACGCATAAATCGGACGCCACCTATAATTTCGAATCCAAGTAAACAAAAAAGTTTGTAAGAGAGACAAGCCGCCAAAGGCAAGAGAAACCTCGTATATTACGCGTAGCACTTAACGCAGCCGTAAATCAGCGATGGCTGATAACTAGATTCCAGGCGAAGACAAAACTCGGGCGAAAGGAGAGAAGCGGCGAAGAAAACACGTATTTTACACGTAGCGTTTAACGCACACACGAGACGTTGTAATGGAATGTATCTTTGACAGCAGTTGATGGATTAGTTTGGTGGAACAATACCTTTTGTGTATTCGCTGCATAGAAATAAATCGCCAGCGGCAACTCGGCCAGGAAAGAATCTTAATTTCTTCCTAGTCGCGAGACGTGCCTGAGAGAAGTATGGCATATACGTCGGACGAAATAAAAACGTGCACAGTGATGACAGACGTCGGTCCTCGTTGAAAAAACCCGACAAATTGCATTCGACCGCTTTTTACAGCGGCTCCATTCAACGTGTAATTATTTCGCGCTTTCAAGTTGATTAAGGACGACTCTAACGTTAATTACTAATAATAGATTAAATATAATTACAAATTATTTGAATTTTATTCGATGAATATTAAATAGAATAGAAATTAGAGAATACTTGAAAGACGTAGCATAAGCAATTTGTTTCGTGGATTTTGAACGGGCAATTAAACAGCTAAAAAATTAACAAGTTGAGAGTAAAAGAGATTGGTTATTGTGGGTGTAACAGGTTGACTAATTCGAGTGTTGATCTCTGCTTTTCGTAATTTCTGCGTGGGTAGATGATACGTGGGTGGCTGATCCTAACTTGTTGCTGGATTTCGTTGGGATTAATGACTTGTCGCGTCGACTTTCTTGAGGCTGCTAATTTAACATACTAATAAAAGATGAAACCAGCCATCCGGTAAGCATCATTAATTATTTGCTTTATGAAATTTTAACGCGGTTACTTCCTCCTCGTCAACTCTGGGGGAAGGTCTTAGCTTTCTTCGACTTCCTAGAACCGCCATTTTAATTATTCGTGGGAGAACTGTACAGTTTATTACAATCCATAACATTGAAAAAGTATACTAAGAACTCTAACAGTTAAATAGGAATGTTAAATATTAATTTTACTTCCTACGCTTTTCCTTTCTCTATAAGTCTTAGAAAAATTGAAGAAATCACTTTTGCAACCCATAATCTTCTCTCTGGATATTCAATTAGAAAAATTTATATTCTAAAAATTGTGGTCAGTGCAGGTCAATAAATGCAATGATGTGCAGCGACGTAGTAAATAAATTCGACTAGGCAATCGTAAAATCAGGAGAGCGTCTGACCAGACGGCTGTATCTACTTGCAATTAATTGAGAATTGGTCAGCAGCATATACTAGCATAACAGTCAGTCCTCGTCACAGTTATAAGTAAAGGCAAACTTAAAAATCAAAGTCACGAAATATAAAAAAAATGATGATTTAATGGATCATGACATACTGGAATTTGAGCAACCATTTGGCAGTTTCAAACATCGAGCAGAGCCAGAACGGACTCCGTCGTTGAACGATCCTTGCGTTAAATTGAATTTTGAATGGTTTTTGTCCGAATCGCGAGTGGAAATGAATTTCTATGCCGGCTGAGATTTATTCCATTAAGACTTTATATTCCGTAGTAAAATTTATGAAAAGTACCGGGGCTTCGATGTATTAAGCACTGCATACAGATTGCGCGATGAGACAGTGAATCGCGGAACGAGGGACGGGTAATGGTAATTCTTGCTTCGTTAAAAGGATGGAAGCTCATCAGGGATAAGGAACACGGGCCAAATGAGAGTTATAGCGTGTAATAACGTTGAACGAGCTGTGAAAGAAATTTTCAAGGCAATATTTCGCTTTCGAGGAAAGCCAGGGCTTTTAAGTAGATCGTACTTTGGTAATATTTCCTCCCTGATTAATAACTTCGTGCTAAATTCTGTTAGAAGGTGGCGGAGAATAAAAGATATTCAGATTCAGACTTCCTTTCCTCTATAGTTTCAGATTTACTCGGATTTCGAACGTAGAACAATTCGACCCTCAATTTTTTTTTTCAATACAATTCCTTGCGCAGTTAAAAATTCAAAACCAATTGATATTACATCGTTACATGCTATTTTGAATTCTCTCTGTGGCGATGAACTGTTTGTCGGATAAATATTGTAAATAGCTATGAATATTGATCAAATTGTCACTAGTAATCCCAGCCACGCTATATACCCTATAATTATACCAATCAATCTGAATTGGTTTAATTAGTAACCCAACAACTCGATAGATCTGATAGAATTAAGCACACGATACACGTGACAAAGATACGATTACGTTATCTAACATCCGCTGTACAAAATCGACAGAACGAACAACTTCATTTTAATGCTCAGCGTCGTCTTCGATTATCGTAACAAACTGAGGTACACTCGAGTCGAATAATTCAGTAACACAATCAATTATCGACTATCTACGCGATCATTTTTAACGTGCATCGAGTAGTGCAGAAATGCAAACAGTCTTTAATCAAAATTGACGTACACGTCTCCCACCGATCAAATAACAATCAGAACTCTAACAAATGGTAACATCGGATAACTGCTGCCGCGGTGATCGACGTTTCGTTGCGCGTATTTCACCTCGCATTTTATTAATGCATAATAATGAATTTTCGAGCAACGTGTTCCACTTAATAATTCAATCAAATAAATAATAATCGAGGACTCAGAAGGACAAAGAGGAGAACACGGATCGAGAGTAGCAAGGGGATGAACGGGACACCATTTCAGGCAAAATTCGCGTGCAACTGTGCCACATTTATAACTCTCGAAATGTTGCTACCGTTGCTACTTGCTATCGGATCGCCGCCATCAATAACGCCAAAAGATAAATCGAGCCGATTCTAATTAATATCGATGCATCCCCCGAAATTTACCGTAAAACCGAGGACTAATAACATAATCGACTGCGATGCCTCTAAATCGGTACGCGATAAATCAAGGAGACGCGGCGTCGAATAAATAAATCACGGCCAGGAACGCGACTCGGTGAAACCCACCCCCGCGTCGGTATCGCTCGTGGCCGTTTCCCACGCAGGCCAGCAACGAAACCCTGTAATCGCCAGGATCGATTGGATCGGGTCGATTCGCCCGATGGAATCCGAGGATCTCGCAAGCGTCGTATTACAGCCCCGCTAACGACTCCCCCGTCGAAGTGTGTATCGTTAAATGCACCCGTATTGTATCCCGTTCAAGGCCGCCACTTTCCACCGTTAATCCCGTTCACGGGCCGTCGATAATAATTCGGAACGTGTCGAGCCGATCGATGCGCGGCCGCTCGCGAGCACCGTGGCTATTATCGACTCTTCGACGAGCCGATACGCGGCAATTAATCGGAATAATAACCGACGAAACGGCACCCCCTCGCGCGTCTTCCTCGACGAGGACGCGCGGCGTTCGATCGCGCGGACCCCGCGAACGGCGTCGTTCCGCGGACGCCAATTAAAATATTGATACTCGATCGAGGAGGGGGGGCGACTTTTATTTGTATCGCAGCTGCGAAACGGTTCCGTTTCATTGACTGGCCCAGTCACGCTTGTCACGTTGATTATATTTGAGCGCGACTGACAGCAGGTACCGTTCGGTGCCGGATAACGATCGACGTTACTTTCAACTTTCGTCTGAGATTAATAACGCGTGACGGAGTGTCTTTAAATGGAGTTGAACTTGTCATCTGACGATTAATATTATTTTCAAGTGGCACCGACTAATTAGAATTCTCTTGTGAGCCAATGGCGTTTCGTGTGTTTGTAACACGCTGTTGGAAATTTCAAGAAAACGAAGAGCATGAATATCGTTTTAAATTAAAATGAAGCATTTATTATAATTCTCGGGAAACATTGTAATATTAATATTGCGATTGTAAAATAAAAGAAGAAATTATTGCTCGCGAAAGAAGTACGGAGTAACTACATTTCCTCTTCCTGTACACGCATATATACAACGACGAGGCACATATTCCGCGAAATCAACCGTTGGATCGTGCACGTGCACACACGCGAGCCTCGTATTAGAGTTTTATCGGTAGTAAAAGCGCGTGGAGTCCCGTGTAGGAAGCAATAGTAACCGGAGAACAGATTCAACGCGTCGTAATTCATCGAAACGAGCCCCGGTGGAGGCTAAGGGCCGGCGATAAATTCGTTGGACGGCGAAGAGGCGAGAATCAGAATCTCCCGTGAACCGTGGCACAACGAAACGGTCGCGATTTCAAATCGTGCGGGCACGAAACGCTCTCGCGGTTCTTACGTGTGACCTGGTAATACCGGTTAAGCCGAGCACTCCTGCGAGGAGCTCGTGAAAAAAATACAGCGGCCCCTTTTTTAATAACAGAGCGGCCTCACCAGCGGCGGGGACCAGCTGCGTCCGCGATGCCTCGCAGCCTGCCGCCTCTTCCGGCTGTTCGAGCTGGCAACCAGCGTGGACAAATTAATTTAGCCGGTTAAATACGGGGATACGAGACGGAATTAATGGGACCGCCGCGCTGGATGCTCCGTCGGCATCGCCGGTATTTCCGCCAGAAATTTTCCCCGTTAATTCGTTCTCTGGCTCTGGTACGGTGTCGCGGGCGAGCGACGAGCGTGAATTATGGTGAATTTGAGGGATAATTGATATTGCAATGGCGGAGAGTCGGGGATCCCTGAGCCTTGTGGGGTGGCGCGGAGGTAATGGGTGTTGTTTCGTTAACGCGATTGGGGTGTGACTGAGAACTGGATGGAATATATATATGTATATTTATTCTCTAAACACCAGCTGTCGAAGTCTCTGATGTGAAATAAACTAGAGGGTGGAGTATTGAAATAAGATAGGAAGTAAGTTAAAGAGTTCTGTTTTGAGTTCATGAGTCGCACATGAGAAAAGAGATGTATTAAAAAAAAACGAAGCGAGCAATTGTAGAGCGTTATTGTTATTGACTCACCCTGCAAATAAATCAAAAGTTGACGGTAATTTAGCCAGTGAACCAGCGACGGCTATTCATGCACCCCACAAAAAGCTAGGTACATACGCTTCGATCGTGCCAGCAACGCGTGTCACCGTTCAGAGTTTCGAGCCACCGTATCTGTTCGCTGAAAGGGTTAACAAATCAACCATGTCATCGCGTTAAATGCAGGTACGTACGTGCGATTAATACGGCAGCCTTCGAGCAAGGAATGCGCGAATGACATCTGAATTCTGGGTGTCGAATGTGCCGATAAAGCTTCTTTTCGGGGCATCGGTGTCGGATTCATCGGGCTGCACATAATGGCGATGGTGTCTGGAACCGACGATTGTGCGCCCGTCTTCGCCCTTCGCTCCTCTCCGTATTTCGCCCACGAGCTTTCCATCGCGCGATAACGAGTCGAAACTAGAACAATGCGACTGGATCGTTTTTATTGGACGCCCCTGTATGTAATACGATGTATATACTTTGCTCGCGCCCCGGTCTTTTGTTCGATGGAAGAAACGCGAGGCAAGAAATCGATCGCAATTACGAGGCAATATCTTGGACGGTCGACTGACGGAATGTCTGGAGATTTTCGGATAACGAGTTTTAAACTGGGCTAAGTTTTTCGCGTTCTGTCGTCGCGAGATTGAAGCATGGAAACGGGGGTTCGATCAATGGAATACTTTGGAAACCGTGTCTGTATTTGCTCCGTTTCATATTTTGTGCAAATGTAAAACGCACATTCTTTTGGCTTAAATCATTAAACTATTTAATTTAACATGGAATATTTTTAATATATATCAATTTTCTTATCATCTCGTATACGAAATCGTTGATTACCATAAGCCTCGTCTTCTGCTTAACGCCATGTTTCATAGGATTTTGTCTAAACCGTAGTCTGGTTACGCAGATAGGTCGAAGCGGTCGGAGATGTCTCTTGGTTTGCAGCCACTCTCCTGATTACGTGAACGGGTATTTGCACTGCTCTCAGCTGAGATTTTCAATGTCGGCTGGGTAATTCCTCCGACGCTCGCGAATGTACCGCAGGTACCAAAGAAATACGGGCCATCCCACATCAAACCGATCACATTGGTACCTGATGTCTAGCATTTTGTTCAGATCGAACTGCAAACAATGTAGTTCACGTGAACGTAGCGAGAATTCGACTACCATTCCACTGATTCTTTGAAAGTGTTTAAAAGATACAAACAATTAAAGTTCGAAGTCTCATCTATCCTCACTTAAACGATCTCCAAATTTTCGACCATTATAAAAAGCTTTAAAATAATTGAAAAAAATATGTTCATATTCTATGGTCTTTCTCCTTCACTTTTCACTTTTAAAATTCCTCGACACCTTAAAATTACGATCAGGGTAAATCGAGGAAGTTCAGAGTGTACGATCCAGCGAGTTGTAAGTAGATTCTTTGGTCAGACAGCACGTCTAGCTGAATCTACTTGCAGTTAGCTGAAATGCCTTACGCGACTAGCATTCTCTTCTTTTCTCCATTCTTATCCACATAGAAGAAACCTACAAAACGCACCAAGGATTTCTGCTTACTAAAATTTACCTAACAATCTATCTGTAAAAGTGATCGCGCGAACGACACGAAAATAATTGGTACAAAACATCGCGCGCAAGAGAGACATGTATTTTCATTCTTCGCGTTGAATTACGGTTTCAGAAAATGGATTGAGATATCTATGCGCATCTGTTCTTCGGATAGAGTGAATCATATCTCCGTGGACTGATTTATTAAGTACGGTTGGGCGGCTGATGAATAATTGGTGCGATTCAGAGACTTATTTAAAGCGCGCGGTGGTGTTGCGCTGATTGCAATAACCCACGCCGTTATACACTAATGCGATCCCGCGCGATTACCGCGTATAATCTACGTACCGGGAACATGACTGATGATGTGTTTAAATAGAGCAAATGTTATCTGTATAGGTTCGTACGCTGATTAACTAGATTCTGATATTAACCTTGGATCACTCCCCTAACGTTAGCCTGTTTTACTGAAAACCTTCAGAATTTCGAACTTCGACAAATGCCTGGATTCCATCCCAACAGTTCACGTTACTCGTGCAGTCCAAGAAAATTACATTGGCCTTACAGAAAAATTCCAATACACCGTACACGGTCGCTTTGAATTGCATAATAAGCCAACCGTGGTACATGTAATTAAGAGTTAATAAACGCGTGTATAAATCGCCGCGTATCTACCCAACAGGTTCCATCCACTTACCTGAAACTTATCGTCTCTCTCGCGTTCGATCTAGATCTTTAAATCCGAGCGAACGCTACTTTCTAAACCGTACCCGGTCGGTTCGTTTCAGCGTCGATATTAGCTGAAACGCGATTGCAAATTGCAGCCCTGCGCCGATGGTAAATCGGACACCAACAGATTGGCCGTTTTCACGAAGGGACAAAACAGCCGTTTCGTCGATCACCCTCGTAAGTTTACCGTCGAATGGGGCGAACTCTGTGAGAGACACGCGCGCAGCTCCCGGGCAAAACGGCTTGGACACACGGTGCACTCGCGAGCAGCTTGATAATATCGTGTGCACAGGAACAGTGTTACGTACACACGCGCACTCTCTCTCTCTCTCTCTCTGCTGCATGCAAATATCGCACGGGTGTCACGCGATGTTGCGCACCGGCTCGCCTCCATTTTCCGTCCACTGGCCGCGCGACTACTCCTTTTACCAACCCCCGTCGACCAGTAAAACGAAACCGGTTACAGGATTTCGGTGAACCGATTTTTCGAGGTTCGTATAGAGCGCCAACTCTCTCGCCTCTAACTTCATTATAAGGTACCACGTTGGTAGGCATTGTTGGATAAAACTACCCCTTCGACAACGAGGGGACAGTTTTTAGGTAATAGATTGTCTTTGGTTCTTTTTTACATACACTTAGAATGTACAAATACTTGACGTGCGAAATCGTTCTCGTTAGAGCGGATGCAGACATACTTATGGAAATTTATGTTAAATGTTGCACTAATGCGCACGGTGGTACTTAAAGTTTCAACGAGCAGTGTGGCATTAGTATGATTTTCATTTCTAAACTGAATAGGAACTTTTCCTAAAATTTTCATAAATTAGAGTCATTGGATTCGAGTGACCACATTTTGGCTTCGTTTTTGTCAGCTGTATAAGCTCCTTCTTTTCTCTTTATACGTGGGTATTTAAGGGAAACGCGAGGCTTACAAGTGAAAATTATAGCGATGGAGCGACTGTACGAACGGAATCGGGCGTGGGCTAAAGTGAAATCGGCTAAGCTCTCCGCGTCTTGGCGAGAGAATAGTCTCGCTAGCAGTTAAATCGTGTCCCGTTTCATGGATTTTTTCGCCGTTTCAGCCGTTCCTCCGTGGATCGAGGTCGTGTGCCCAGCCGCGCGGAAACGTTCGCGTATTGATAAGTCGATTCGCTCCTAATGGAATCAGACTATACCGCGTGGGCCATAATTCTGCGATCCGAAACCGTCTGAAACGGTACGAAACATTCTTTACGTACCAGCCTCAATTTCTTTGAACGACTACCTTGAGAATTACTGGAGCGCACTTGCCTCAACCCCTCTCCGATTTATCTGATGGCTGTCACTGTATGGTTTGTTTCGATACCATTCAACGACTACCTATAAAATACCACTGTGGTTACGCGAGCGGTAATATAAAAGTATGTTCTTCGTGTAACAAATTCATTCGTGTCATTTAAATATTCGAAAGGCAATGTGTTAAAAAATGTTTAATTATGAAATAGCCTCTTATGAAAGAGTTCTCGACGTTCATAGATATGGATCCTGATCGATGTAATCTGGCGATCATAAATGTTTCGCGTTACACTGTCTCCAGAAGTAATTCTTCATTCGTTACTACAGTCGCGCCATGAATTATGTGCCATGGTGTATGCAGTCGCGCTGGCTCGAGCTAATTAAGTCACGTTACCGATCGGGTACACGGTTGTTACGGAATTTGCGGCGAATGGTGGAGGAGGAGAGGCGATTTCGAGCTGGCAGGAACCGTTGCAAAAACTGGCAAACCGAATGGAAAAGAGTGGCGCGAGAAGGACGAGTCATCGATGGCTGGTCGATCGCGAGGTCACGGTTCCACCAGTGAAATACTTTCGGTTCGACATCATCTGGCTGGCTGACTTGACCCTCCACGGCGATTGAAGTGTCCCTCGAGAGGACAGGAAAATGAACGCGCAATCGTCGTTCCCCCCGCTGTTAAATTGAAATTCAAACTAGCCGCCAGCTTGAACCCTCGAGGAGCCCCGTTCGAGTGGTCTTCGATCTCTCGTCAGGGGTGGAGCAAAAATAAAAAAAAAGAAAAAAATGGCTCCGTCGAGCGCTTCCCTCCCTTCAGCTTCGTATTCGCGTTTCTGTCCCTCTTTTCTCGTTCTTCGTTCGCGTCCAAGCGATCTCGCTTCGATTCTCTTACTGCTTGGCCGAGTTTCGTCACGTTTAAGATTTCCCGGATAGGGCTCTCTTTCGCCCAGTCATGACTATTCCATGAGGTGTAAATGAATCCTGGTTGCAAGTTTTCGAAATAAATGAAAGACGAGGTGCGCGCAGCCTTTTCCGCGAGCCGCTGGGTCTATGCAAAGCAGGTTTCGTAAGGGGATGAAATGTCACAGTCGAGAGACGAAGGTGATAGCTGGCGATTCTTTCCGTCGCAGTGGAAATTAATACAATCGTACCAACAGAAATTAATTCAGAATCATTCAAGTTCTCAATCTACAATATATTCTTATTCTATTTTCTACAGAAGCCTGTATTTTTTGACTGTAAAAAATATTCTAAGGGACAACTCTAAAACGCGAAAGAGGGTTCAGGAAAATGTAAGAAATGAGGGAGCTCAACGTTCGCGTATCAAACTCGAAATCGTGGAGAAGTAAACCAACGGCACCTCATGCTCCCGCATAATATTTTCTTTCATTCCGTTAAAATCCCTCTCCTCGCGGAAGCGCATCGACATTAATCAAGGTCCCGGGACGAAAGCCCCGCTTCCGCGCACGCAAAGCAGACGACGATTCATCCGTCTTATACTTTCGACAATATCCTCCCTCGCGATGGGAATCTTCGCTGAGAGTTGCCGCCGGCTCTCGAACGATGTTTGCCTTTGAAATGCAGTCCGCGTGCAGCGTCCAAGCGGCGATGAAAAATTCCGCGCCGTGGGTGGACCGACACGACGCGTTACACGTGTTACAACGTGCCCGTCCTTTTTTCCACGACACAGTCGGTGTCATGGAAATAATTGAACCGTACCCACCGACCAGTTGGAGGACGTAAATGCACTCTTCGCTCTGGAACTTTCTTTAGCTGATCGACGCGCTCGACAAACTTCGACTTAAACATTTCACGTGGACGAAAGAGTGTAATTACTGAAAAAATTTTTTACACGTACGAGTAAATTTAAAGAAGCGAGTATTTCTAAGAAATACTATCCACGATCATAATTACGCGATACTGTATTGACTATTTGCACTCGAAGGCTTTGAGTGGAATCGTTTAATATTTGTCTTCGAACTCGAGGAACTCCTCCATGAAGACAATGCAAATCATTTTCAAATCGTGACATAAGGATGAAAAAAATTGCAAGTTAAATCTGTTTAGGAATGTTTTGAATATACATTGGTTCTTGTGATTGTTGGTTGATTAATAGAATGATCAATAAAAAAGTTTGATCGTTTAACGAAAGCCCTTTCTCTTTTCGAGAAAGTTCGCGTAACTAAATCGACGTATGTTTGCAACAGAGCACCGCTAATCTCGTTAACGGTAATTGTGTAGGAGGATTTGTACGCGCAACCGTTTCCTTCTGGTACTTCCGTTCCGCGTAGGCGGCGGACGCCTGTTGGTCTCCAATCTAACATGCTGGTCGGACGACAGTTTTTTGCTCGACTTTTCCCCCGCGTTACGTGGTTCTTTTGCTAAGCTGCGCTTTTTATTTCCCCTCTGTACCCAACGTGAGAAACACCTTTCGCTGGAATTGAATATCGGTGAACGGTATCCGCGGAATTAAAAACTGACTACTTTAGATTACGATTGTGCAACGCTGAGTGCCATTCGAGAAGGTCGATGCGACAGCTGATAATTACTGGAAATGGAAAGTGATCGGCGAATAATGCGTTTCGAAATATAACGCGAGACCTTTAAAAAATAGAAGAACGAAAAACAGAAAGAATTAATGAAGAATGATAGCGTTATTATTTAACTGGCGTGATGATTACTGAGTGTTCTGATATGTAACGCTTGTCTGTTTGAAAAGAATGGATAGAAACTTGAAAAAGTGATTGTAAAGTACGTAAAAGGATGTGTATATATTTTCGATGGAAATATTATATTATAAAATCAGCGGACGAATAGTCAAATGTTTACACAAGTTCGATGATTGCGTTTGCTTCAATATTCATCGAGATATTAAATAGAACCACTTGTGCAAAGCGTGCACGTTTATTACACTTGTTTCGGACCATAAATTGTATCGTATTGTTTCGCAAGCACATTTCGCTCACCAGAACAAGAAGTATGTCCGAGTGGCGCGAATATAAATATGGACGATCGATATTTTCGCTTTCACCGATGCGGGTGTTCCCCACTGCTTAGAACTGGCTACGAATTTTAAGTAAATTAGATTTATCCGACGTGTTTTCCCAATACTTTTCTTATTCGTGTAACATAACATCACAATTCCATTGGAATTAATACTAAACCTAAGAAACATTACATTTAATAAGTATTAAACGTGTGAATTTCTACGTGTAATCTTGAAAGTAATTTGACTAAAGAACGAAACTCGAAACACAATTCTCTTACAGATTTCACAATCAACCCCTAATACATCTGATCTCAAGTAAATCAGTGTTTAATATAACGTATCACCTGCATCGAAATCGTGCTAACCAAATACAAAAAAGAGTGCAGCAAACAGAAAGGAACTAATTGAACAGTATCCAAAATACCTAACAAAAAATCCACGCGCGACCGCATTGCGAATCCACTGCAAACACGATTAGAACCCGGTTTGGTCGATTTCTAGGCGATCGTAAAAGATCGACCATGATTTTTCTCAATTATCGAGGTCGTAATTAAAATTACTCTCGGCTATGATCGACGCGGTGCTGCCGCATGGGTTGTTCTCAGCCGTCTCCACGTTCATTTCACCCGCACGGTCGCTTTTATCCCCGCGGATCGGCTCGCGCTGAACACGCTCGGCTCTGCCCGTGGCGTTGTCCAACGGAGCGTAGACAGTGAAAGTGAGATACGGGAAACGTGAAAAACGTGCGCTGCCCGTCCGCGCTCTCGTACGAAACTCACCGTTTCGCGGTGATTGGAAAATTTTGACATTTACGCGCGTGACTCTGCCCTTTCCAACAACCGCGGCCCGATTCGCCGTTCGCTGATAGCATTCCACTCGCCGACTTCTTCTTTGTCCCCGATTTCATTCGTTCGCGCGGCGCGATTTGATACGCGTCCCGTTCTGGCCCAGAAAAACCCACCCCCGTTTGCTTTTTGCCCCCTCGCGTTCGACGTCGTCGCGCTTTGCTCAGCGAAATGCGTGGAAAATATGAAAGTGTACGTCCGCGTGAGTCGATCGAAAAAGCAATCAATGATCGATCGTCTTTTCGTTGAATACTGCATAGCCTTGAAAGGAATGAAACTAAACGCGTCTTCGATACTTGAGTCATTCATTCCAACCCCTTCATTTTAGAGAGATTCATGGCTCTCGATTAAAATTTGTCAAAGTTCAGGGACACTGATCAAAAGTTGTAAGACTACGAGTGATTAAGTCATATGGTCATTCGAATCGTACATGGTAGCAGAAATATTATACGAATGATGTTCGATTAAAGGTACCATAAATCTAATTAATCAAGCTGACGGCATCAATGATTAATAAATGCTGCGTTGGTTGTGTCGAGTGGCTCGTAATAAGGCAATTCGCTACTGGGATTGTCATTTAAGAAAGGCATTGGCTGCCTCGTTAATCACTTCCTCGGCTAACGGGTGCTCCCGGAATTCGAATCGCAGCTTGTCGTCGAACGAGGCTCGGTTGCTCCGACCCGGAGGTTAACGCTCTAATCGTTTTGATTTTCCGCGTGATTGGTAGCTCGCGTAATTGGACGGGAGATTTTGGCTGGCGCAGACTGCAGCGAAGGGCGGAGGGAGCACGATAATGTACAGGCAGGCATTAATCCGCTTAGCATCAGATCGAAGTAATCAGAATTCCTCATCCGTCCGAACGGCGCGCCGATTAAAAATTACGAGGGCTGGAGGAACATTTCTATTCGGTTCTGGTCGTGTTCCGTTTCAACATCATTCAATTGTACGCCAATTTCGCAGAGCAAGTGTACTCTTACGATTAATTTGTGAAAAAGTAAAGCGCGAAATGTACTGTTCAATGATTCTGATGACGCTGCAATAATTAAGATAAGAAATTGCGCAAGAACAATACATTTGCGAGACACGCAACGTTGATCCCCTTTATTTACAGGAATGCCTACTTATTCAAGACATTATGAAGTAATTTAAATGTCCGCTCACAGACGGAGAGAACAGGTATTTAACGTTGCATTGAAATGCACTGCAGAAAAGTATGTCTCAAGAAATTGTCATTATTTATCACTTTCACGTTCTTATGTCACTCCGGGTACTGGCGCACCGGTTACGGTAAATAAAACTGCAAATCTAATTGTAGGTAACTGATATCATTGTGCGTGAAACGTTTCACGGTGAAAAAATTGACTATCAATGTCTCAATATATCGATATAACTGTGGTATCATGAAACATTGCAAATATATGCGTTTGTTTAAATTTGCATTATCAGAAATTACCATGAGAAACAAATTGTATTATTATAACGTAATTACTGTTTTAATTAACACTTATAATTTGATTAACCTGATAGAATTGTAATGAGGAAATTATACGCACGCACCTCGAATGTCGAAACAACATAGGCTTCAAATTGCCACGAGCCTTACGAGTTTTCTCGAATTACTTCAACTGCCAAAAGACGAAACAAAACCGCTACCTGAAACACCCGTTTGAACGTTAAACCGTTTATCTATCCTCCGTTCTGAAACGTAACTGGCAGGATCGATCAATCAAGCGACTGTCAAATCGAGTGAAATTGAACGCTCGAAGGAGTATTGAAATTCGTGACTGGTAATTCCATTTTTCGTCATTGTCCATCTGTTTCGTGTACAGCGAAATGGACCTTACGTAACACGCCTGGCTGCATCGAACATGGACAATTTTCCAGTCCCACAAATGGCAAATCTGACAAATCAGATTCGCGCGATAAACTAATCGACGAATTTTAACGAGCGACACGTAAAATATGCCCAGACAATATATCTGTCAGCTTGACACCGTTAGACTATACGAATCGAACGTTCACTTTTGGCGACAAATTTCTGACGCAGATAAAAAATAGTAAAATTACATTTGGAATCCAACTTTCTAAAAAAGTGATTTAAAAAATTCCTGACATGCACGAGAATCAGTAGGTGCTCGTAAATTAGTGCAATGGCCGCGTGCATAAGAGGGGATTAGCGAACTGGTCGGTGTTACGTATTAATTATCTTGGAAAAAAGAGCATAAATAAGTTAATCGCTCGTGCTTGTTAATGACTAATACAGAAAGGATTAGCGAACTGTTCGAGTTGTTGCATACGTATAATCGCATACCTTCGCGAGTCACCAAGCCACATTTCAATGTGACGGCTCACTGAACCATACTGGACGTAGGACAAATAAAAGGCGTGCATTCGAGACCATAATTTTGTTATATAATAATATGTGAAGCGAATGGCGTAAGGATTAAAGCACACGTCGTAATAACCTTCTCTTCGATTGTATCTCGCCAGCTGACCATGATCGCGGAGCCTGCCATTACTTGGTTCCTTGCACCTTTAACCGTCGGCATTTAACGCTTAACAAGCGATGGTATCTCGCTTTAATCGTTGAGAAAATGTGGGGAAAGCTGCTTTCCACTTTTTTTTTTCACGCGCGAACACGATGACCGAATTATATTCATCCAGTAAATTATGACTCTTGTTTAATCGGCTCTATAATTTACACGCTTTCTTCTTTCTTTATCTGGGCTTACTATTACGACAACTTTTTCAATAAATTATATCATTTTCTGTTATATAGCAACTAGATTTATTTCATTCTAAAGCTTCAATCTGATATGAGATTTTATCTACGAGTCAATATTAAAATCATTGAGGATCAAAGTGTATCAATTTGTCATTTAAATGTACAATGACAGATACCAAAAGGAAATATTTTAAAGTAAGCATGTCTGTACAAATTTTTTGCTACCTAAAAATCCTATAAAATTCCTCAATAATCTCTATAGAAACTTATCATTGCCTTGGTAATTTCAATATTAAAATACGTAAAGCATAACGCTAACGATGATTACCAAATTCTGTGATCCCTCTCATCCAAGAACAGACTAACTCAATTATCCGAAATGCTAGATTACTCAAACACTGTGCTCCTAAATTAATTCCAGCTCACGAGCCGCATCACCTTGCTCCAAAATAATCCAGCAATGAACGCCGCGGTTGCGTCTACGATCGTCCCGTTCCTCAGCAGCGGTGGCAGCGCGTACGTCCGCTTGAAATTCATGAATGGAACGAAGACAACGCATCGCAGGGCTCGCGATACCTTGGCTCGAGTTTGGGCTGACACACGCGCGGCAGATTTATTCAGTGGAAAAGTTGGCGAACGTCAGGTTGTCGGGGACGCGATTGATTGCGAGTAAGCCACAAATTTCGCTGGTCCCCGCGAAACTTCCAGGCCGACTTCATCCCCCTCGGATACGTTCGCGCCGTTCGAGACGTGGCTGCACGGAACTGCGACATCCACCGTGCACATCCTCGTACGTACCTACTTGGGGCTGTCGATATTGGGTTTTTATAGATGACTGGAACGCCGCTGGTGCGTCTCACGTGATATTCCTCCGCTGTTTCTTTTATTATTCTCTTTCCTCCGAGAGTTTTACCGTTTACTCGGAAGCTGAAGGTCTGCGAGGGCGAGGCTGAAGTAGGTCGTTCGCGTGGAAGATTAATTGGAGGTGTGCATGATTAAAGATGAAGTTTGCCACCTTTTAGTGTTCGCTGAATGGTACGAAGGCGTGGACTGGAGAATTTAGAACGTTTTCGCAGTTTTGTCGTTAAGTAATTGAACTTGATATTTTTTTGTGATAAAAATAAAAGTTTTCTAGGGAAATATGATAGAAGTATGTGAATCGACGTGTTGGAGAACTTGAACATACACGTATTTTTAACAATTTTGAAATTTTCATGCAACGCTGTGTTTCGATTTTCGTTGAAAAACTTTCAACGACGGGAAAAATTTATTTCTCCCGGACTAATGTATTCCATTTCACCGCTATGAATATAAAACTAAAAAACCTGGCAATACTGCTCCGAACTTCGGCATTAATCGCTCTCTCGATACGAACTCGCCCTATGCATTTAATTATATTCGCAACACGATATCCATTAACCCTACAGCGCAAAAGTTGGATATTTTTTTCATTGCGAACTAATCTCGTTACAATATTCATATCGAACAGCACGTCCCTAAAAGTGCGATAGAAAAATCCACGCTATGTCTGCATAGAGCCCCTCCCTTCGCAAGGGTTCACAGGTCGATTGTTGCGTCGTCTGCTGCGTTCACTCTTATCGCAATCGTCATTAAACATTCAACAGCGGCGAACGACAACATTTGCAATCCCACGATAATTATTCGAAGTGTATGAAACAACCTCTGCGCAGCAGCTCTGAAAATGGCACCCGGTTCCCAGCATCGAAAGTACAACATCCGAACCCTTATTTCACGGTGATCGCGTCCGGATCAATTCCAGTCACGACGGATCGAGTGCCTTTGATCGAATATTAATCGCGCGCTACGAGTGCGGCAGATCGCGAACAGACGCACGTCGGTGCCATTAGATTCCCGCGACGTCCCACGTCTCCTCCCAAGGCAGATGCACCCCCGCGTCGATGCGCGATGGGGCGCGCGTGGGCGACGAGCACACCAGGGCGAACAAACGCCACTTATTATTCCGCAGAAATGGATTTCGACGCGTACAGCGTGCGTGCTTATCGGTTCGTGGGTTTACGTGTTCGGTGGTATAGATAATTATCCCACCGCGACCACAGTTGATCTACGGCCTACGGGAAGTTCCTTTCTAGGCGGCCTCGCGCCTACCCTTCACTTCGCGCACAATACTCGCGGTGCTATACCGCCGCTAAAAGGCCACACAAATCGAAGCAGGCTGAAAGGACTTGCTACTCGAACGGTCTCGATCACGGGGAAAAAGGAACTCGCTTTTTGCACACCGAGAGGTTTCCTCGCCTCGCCAAGCGTTCGCCTCACCCGGGAATTCGTATATTTGTTTATTTATTTGCGGATAAAAGACGCGAATTGAAGATTGGAAAGAATCGAGTGAACTGAACGCAAATGACGACGATTTGATTAGGTTTTTCAATTAAGTTTAAGATTGGTTCGATCTGTTTAAGTAGAGACACTTGCCAGGATTCCTGCAAAAGGTTATTAATAAAATATGAATGTCATTCGATGATACTGGAGCTTCAAAAAATGATAATTCAAGATAGAAAAGTGTCTGCACCAATTTGCAGAGATTGATCAGAATAATAAAACACGAAGGCCATTCGATGACAAAGTAATAGTTTGCAGAGATTGATTACCAATTGATACATTGTCGAGTAATGTTGCGCATTCTTAATTATTTCTTACTAATTTGTCGGACAGTATGATATAGTGGAAACCAATTTTCGAGCGTATCCTCAGTCGCTTGATTCCTAATAAAATTGTTCTTTACTGTTACACAATTCACTATGGAAATGGCCGTGAAATATGAAATTATGACCGTGACAGTAGAATTTTTAATTAGGACTCCGTTCGCGATGTAACCACCGGTCGCGAGAGAAGAGAAACCTTTACGGGGGAGTTCCAGAAACGAGAGTAATTTTTATTCCGCCGCGGCGATAAACGAATAAGAAGAAAACCGAGAGGGACTCCGAAGCGTCGTACAATTGCCAGGCGATATTGTGCCACTCGGCACGCAGATGCCTGGCTATTCATTACTATGCAACTGTTTTAACTGCTCCGCATTTGCGTTTTTAAAACCAGTTTCCTCGAGCAATTAACGCCGTACGGCACCATCGATATATGTATCAATGCTGACGCATGTGTTTTGAGTTAGCTAATCGCGCCTGATAAAATCTCGTTGCGATAAAAAAATGCTCCGTAAACGATGACGAGATAAGAATTATTTTTGTTCAGCGTTATCCTTCGATTTCTGCAAGGTCAGAGAACGATCGCGTTCGACGGAAGTCCTGTCAATTGCCCGGCGAACTCGAAACCGCGACGAACAATTTATGTTCGCAGCAATAAGTTACAAATTTATGCGGCGATTCGGAAAAAATAATTTCTGTGGGGCGTATGCTTTGATAAATGGGGGAACGGGGTAGTAGTATAAAGAATTAAGAATGAGAGATGAAATTTCGACGTAATTTCACGGTTTTACTCCATTGTTCGACGCGAGACGATAAACGGTGCACTTGTGTTTCAGCTTGGTTCCTGGGATGGTTCATGTGTAAAGCCGTCGCTTATATACAGGGTGTTTCTGTGGCGGCCTCTGTCTACAGCCTTGTTGCGGTTTCCTTGGACAGGTATGTGAATGCGCATTGAACAGTTGAACAAACGATTTTATCGATGTACGCACGTAATCGCTTTTCGATCGGAATAGAACGCGTAGTCACTGAGACACGTCGAGTCTCTGAATACTTCGATTAAAGTGATGAACTTCCAAATTCTACTTCTATTTCGATATTGCAATTTGAACAATCTATTAAGATACACAGAGAAATAATTTTGAATCGCCTACACCTGCCACTTAGAAATAAAACAGATACTATTCGAAATAACGAACGTACATAGAGCTCTTCGAAATTACCAGGAAGTCAGCTTCACGTGTCTCGCAATCAGTGACTTAACCCAATGGCACCTGATTTAACCCATTGTCTTATGGCTATTTCAATGGCGACGTGCTGAGTTAACTATTTAACTGCTTCACAGTGACGAAAAGAGATTTGTGCAACGTGGTCGCTGAAAATCGACCTTTCTACAACCACAATTTGAAGTTAATCTTAGAATAACTAATACTCTAGACTATATATATATATATATATATATATATATATATATATATATATATATATATATATATATATATATATATATATATATATATATAATTCTAGCTATCGACAAAGGAAATTATGAAATAGTTGCAACGCAGATTCTTGCAACTAGCTACATTCTCATCTATAAATACGCAATCTCATGCATATTCAGAAACATACTTCATTTTTTGCTTAAAAACCCACGTGAAAAACTTCTACAAAAGTAAACGACTTAAGACTGCAAAAAGCAAACGGAAGTGAAGCGAACTGTATATTCAATCGTGATTGAAATCGAATAAGATGGTTCTCGCTCCAACCTCAACCTCCTCGACGTCGTCGTCTCGTTCCTTTTTCTTCGCGCGAAGAAGAAAGGCGAAGAAAAAAGGGCGAGAATAAAAAGTTAATCATTGGTTTGGATTGTTCTTCGTCGCCGTGTTCGCAGCAATAAGACGCCTCGCTCGCGAGAAGGAAACCAGGAGGCTGAAACGAATACGCGGCATTAAGCGCGTTGCGAAATCACCCGGCCGCTCGCGAGACGTCATTAAAAAGCATATTCTTCCCTGACACATTTATTTCTCCTCTGCATAACGACGTGTCCGCGTGTGTAACAATTACAGGCCGCGTTACGCGCGGCTACTTTTACGCTGCCGCGATATCGCAGCCGCGCTTGGTAACCGGTGACTCGCATTAACATCGTAATAGGAGCCAGTGGCGAGATCGGCACCACCCGTTGGACACCAGGTATTTCCTGGGGAAATTGCAATTTCGACGGAAGAAAATGGCCACAGGCGACAAAGGCTTTGGAAATCTTTTCGTTCTAACGCGGTACACTTCTGAACCCGGAACAGAAAGTTCAAACGGACGATCGATAAAAAATCTCTGAACAATCGTTCAGATTCTCTCGTTTAGAAAATTGTTTTTTTTTTTTTATTAACTTCTTTTTATTTCTGAAACGTTTATTATATAAAGAATCGTGTATTATATTCGTTCAACGGTACTCGGATGTTGTTCAGGAAAAATTCGATTGAATTTTGCTGGGACGATTTAGAAGAAAATGGGTCATGGATCTCGAAATCTCGGTTGTTACTTTAAGAGAACCACGACTTCTCCCCTCGCATCTGAATTTCGCCCAGGAATTCTTCGGTTCGGGCACCGATATATTCGATCGCGTGTCTTCCGTGGCTAACGCGTGCTACCGCCTCGGCATTTTTTTTTCTTTTTTTCCCACGTATCGAGTACAGTTGGAAATTAAACGGAAACGGGAAAATTAAATCCATGGAAATGTATGCATCGAGGATAATCTGGGAGGGAAGGAGAAAAGGAAGAACCGACCGAGAGTTGATTTCGATGATATCTACAATGTAGACATCATTAACAAGCAAGGTAACTTACGCGACGTAGATCTGAATAATTAATACAAGAAGTTATTATTCTGCCAGCGATTAATGAGATAATAGGTGTTTAAAAAAGAAAAAATACAGAAAGAAATATATTTCCTACGAGTACAGGATGTGACAAAAAAATAGTGCTCTGAGTGCACATAAATATGCAGCAAGAAGAAAAACACTTTTTTTCCTCAGCTAATTATCTGATTTTTGCTCCAACTGTCTGTACTCGGATCTCTTCATAATCTCATTAACTGGTATCCTCGGGTTGCCTGCTGATTCAACGAGAATTCTCGAAGAATAAATATATTTATCGCGCAAGAAAATCTTGGGAAAGGATTAAGATGAAATTAACTGCTCAAAGATCAAGTAATACTTGGCGAGTTAGTAATAAGTTAAAAATTGCATTCGATTAACCCGAATCGTGGTGGCTGAAACGCTCGATGAGAACAATTTAACTCTAAACGACGGCGCGCGTGATATTTTAATTAAATCAAGCTAGAGAAAAAGCTGAAGGGATTGAAAGTATTCCGAACTATCGATCGAATTAATCATTGAAACTATCCGCGCGGCAAAAGTTTCGCACTGTATTCCACGTTTAATCGCAGGAACTTGGGTGTCCCCGTTGGACGTCGATCGATGCCAATCGCGACTGCTCATATTTTAAATCGTAACGATCGAAGCAACGTTTATCGTCTGTCGAAGTAATCGGGAACGGTCGCGGGCGGCGTCGCGTCTCGCTTCCACTTAAATGAAATCCGTCGACGGTACTTGCCTCGCGCTTTCTATCGCTGTTCCACGATCTGAATGGCCTGTTGCCAACTCCAGCGTAACAGACAAAAGGAACGCCCGCCATCTCGCGAGCGGTGAATTCTTTTCCACGACGCTCGAGGCCTCCTCTTTGCGTGTGCTCGAAACGAAAACGTTTTGGCATCGTTTACGCCGCCGGAATTCTGGCATTGTTCGCTGGGGGCCCAGTCAATGCGCCGTGTCCCTCGTAAGCCTCGGCTAAATCACCCCTTTGAAAACGCGGGATACGCGGACGAGCCCCCTCGGCGTCGAATTCGAAAGGGAGAGAGCGTCATCCTCGTATTTCGCCGCGATACCTACGCGATACTGTCTCTACGTGTTGCGGCACAAACGAGATGCGCGGAACCGGAGCCAATAACTCAGGCTAGTTTCACTTTTTTTCCCTTCTTTTCGCAAGACGGGCCCCGCGATCGGTAGAGGGTGGTGCTGTTTCACGGACGCACTTTCTGATCCAGTTACTCAACACACGCTGGTAATCAATGAAGGAAATCAACGTTTCAACGGTGTTTCCATGGTTCGCGTCAATTCGACACGGTCAACGACTGGGAAGATTGGAAATATTGTAACAATACCGTGGAAAAATTTCTATCGTCGGTCGTAAAATTTTGCGTATTCCTAATAAATTCCCGACTCCACGGAAAGCGATGTTAACCGATCGATCGACGAGCGGAGTAAAATCGAGCAAGAGAAACCGTACGCGTGAGCAACTTTTAAATCACGTACGGCTCTGGTTTGGAATATTAAAAGTCCCTCGAATTCAGCTGCGATTATGCCGGTGGAACAGGAGAAAAATCCAAAGTATTCCCGCGGGAACGTTCCGTCGTGCGGGCCGGAATAACTCGAGTGCCAACGTCACACTGCTGAATATGGACGATAAATGATTTTCTATCAATTTCGCGTTAGACGGGCTGGCCAGCGCCGCGAAATAGTTTCACACGATCCCGTGCGAGGATCGATCCGCCCTGAAATTGCCTGGCGATAGGGAGCTGAGGTGACTCGGGATTGTCTTAGCCTTCGATCAACCCTCGACCAGCGACGCATTACTCTCAAGGCGTCGTCCTGTTTTTCTCGTTCCACGCCACCCCTAACGGCTCCGCCGCTTGAACCGGCGGCCACGGAAGTGCATAGATCTTCCTGTTCAGCAACCGTGGCCGAACGCCTTCGGCAAAAATTGCAGTTGACCTATCGACCTACGTAAATCCAGTATACTGTCGTCGGTTCTCCACTCGCCACCCTCCACAGATCTCTCTCCAGAGCGAATTTGAAACGTTGTCACAGCAGCTTGACGCGTAACGGAAAATTGAAATTGATTTGAATGGATTCCTTTTTACGATCATTCTTATAGTGGCCTGTTCCTTCGCATTGAAATCGTGCCGTTGGATACGAGGGTCACTTTTGGACGTTACTTTTGGTCAAATTGTTTTTACGTATTAACGCGTCTAGTGGTTTCTGACTGAAGAAGACTGAAAGAATTGCTATTCGTGTAATAACACATTCGTGTAGTTACACGAATGAAACGCGCCATGTTACAAATGTTGAGTTACAATGAAAAATTGCTCGACAAATAAAGAACATTTTGAAGTAAAAAGGAAATATACCCATCGCACGTAACATATTTCACAGAGCTAAATAAAGTGCTTTAGTTCATCCTCTTTTGGAAACGAGAGAAACATTCGTCTTACTTACCAGTTGACTGATAGCACACGTAACTATACCACGCGCAATCAGGACAAATTTCGGAACTCGAGGTGTTCGCTGCTGCCAGGTTCCGCGCCGTCTGAGCCGTGCGACCGATTCTACTGACGCGTCGTTGCGCGGACACGTAATCAAGGGATTCACTCGCGGATGAGCTATTTCGTGAAATCGCATTTCTAAAAACAAATCATCCGGCTCGAACGGCCACCCTCTGCGTGTTATCGCGTCGCGTATTCGATATTGATAACCGGCCATTTGGCCGCCACTTGTCATTCCGCGTTTCGTGCCCATCGAGCGCAGACTTCCGTGAGGTTGACACACGATACCACCGCGCGACACACTTGCACGCCTCGAGGTTCCTGATTCCAACGCCGTGCAAAGACGACGGATCAATCTGGTCTGAATTACGCTAGGCCACACGACCGCACGATGCCAGCCCGATAATTCGTAACAGCTCGTCGCGTAACGAGGGATAACGCTGGTTATACCAACGCCATTTTTTCGAATTGCAGGGCAACGAACCGCTGAGCCTCGCCTCGAGAGCCTGCGCTCGTGCAGCGGCGGCTGGGTTGTTACAAAGTTTCTGATTGAACGCTTTTTTTCATGGTCTGAGGAAAAGCACTTGGCTAGAGGTTGTTTTAGCATGGTTGCAGCTAACAGTATGGAGGAAAGTAGCGCGGTAGGTTATTTGCAAAGGGACAAAGATTAGATTGCGATGTCCTGCTGGCACATTTTCGTTTAAATAAATTGATCTACGCTGATTTATGATTCCAATAGGTTCTCGTATGTTTTGGTATATCCTAATATGTGTTCTAAGTTATAATAATATGCTTGTAGTAGTGTTGTCACTGATTTCTGAAAGAAAAGACAGGCATATAAGTGTAGAGGTACAAAAGACTGGGTTGGGTGGCCATGGGAACGTAAAAGGCGGTTCTGATTTGGGTATTTACGTAATGCAAAGGTGAACGATCTTTCGATGGATAGGAATTAAGCGTGGAACGATGCAATTTTATAAATCGAGCAAAAAGCAAAATGGAAATTGGAACGTACTCGGATATGATACGTTTTAGTGGGAAATACTTTCCTTTAGCTGACGTTAGACCTTGTATTAAGTAATTTTACGCACGGTAATAGTGTGAGGATTTGCGTCATATCGTGAATTAAGTAACTCCACGGTTTTAAGTGACCGTGAAAGAACGGTTTTTAAGTGTCGATTAGGCAATTTTGCGTGTAACTATCCTCTGGTTTTTATCTTGGTCCCAACTGGCAGGTGAACTTTGATTTTTCTTTACCGGACGGCGATATCATTGAACACTCACGTTCTCAATGATATTTTCCTTATTTGTAAATCGTTTTTATATTGTTTTTATACTACTGTGCATTTATACGTTTGATAATTATGAGAAGAAATATTAATAACGTTACGTAAATGTATGCATATTCGCAAGCATTAGCGAATATTTCAAAGGCTATGATGCAGGTATCGATAGTTCTATCTCTAGATGACACAGATAAATTTGGCATATGTAAGTACCTCGTTATGAAAACTAATGAATGATGTGGAAATTCTATTTCCACATTCTTTTTAACACAGCAATAACTAATTAATAATTTATAACTTCTTATGCCTCTTTTAAAACCCGATTTTGTAGTGCTCTAAACAGTAACGCACCCCCGATATTCATTGTCTTCTCTCTCTCTAAACTATATATCAAACAAAAGTATCCAATTTCTAAAATAATCGACCACACTCATAGAAATCTCTTTTAAATCCAAATATTTCAATAATGGTATACATCGATTAATCATCATCGAGGATATTTATTTAGCAAGTTTGTAGTAATAACCAAACACACTTTTGCTCTCGATCTGCCCCCAAATCGGACTGTCGATGACATAACCATCGCGACTGTAACATCGATCGGTCCCAGTGGCTCGGATTTCATCCAGCTTTTCCCTTGACTCATCGCGATTCCCAGCAGAGAATCGCTCGCGCAAACGGTCCACGGTATCCGCGCGGTTCCACCCGCAGGACACAAATCCCATTTCGAGCGATCCCAAGGAATCTGGAAGAATTAACCGACGAAAGAATGGACATCTCGAGCAGACATCCCGTGCGAACGTTGACGAGCAACAGGCTGAAGAAGACCTTGGCTGCGTTTTCGCGTAACGCGTTTGCATTTGGAGCGCGCGCGCCTCTGCGTTTTCACACTCGGCTCGAGCGCTGCGCTTTACCCCGACGCGCGGTTGTGTGGGTCACCCACACCTGTGTGTCGTTACGCAGCCGATCGAAAAAGGTTTCCACATAAACTGTCCTAACCCAGTTCCCTGTAACCGATCGCGAGGGGTTGAAAGCGCGCGAGTGGCCGTCATGGCGTCGTTTAGAGCAAATAACGCGATCGTATTGGTCGAACGGCACCCCACTCCGTCCGTCGACCGGCTGACTCAATAGGCCGGCGCATAACGTCAGACTGTCGAACGGCGGGCCACGTGATCAAATTTATAGCGATTTTTTAAAATCGACTTTTGTATAAAAGGACCGCCGCCTGGTACATCCAGCATAAGCTTACTTACTTTCGTGAAGTAACCAAGCAACCCACAACCCACTCAACATGTTCAAGTTGGTAAGAAGAACATTTACTATTACTTATTCCTACGCTGTATACATACGGTGGACGGTTCTGTTCTGTCGGTATAACATAGACGAAACGGTTTCAAACGGGACGAACGGATACAGCCTGCGCATAGGCTAACTCGACGCGAACCTGGTACGCGTTTTAAGAACTCGTTACAACGTTGGATTTACCAATCGATAGTATGCACGAACGATCGACGACGGAATTACTCGAAATTTCCCGCCACGAAGTTGATCCTGCCAAATTTCCGCGGGAATATCCTTCTATCGACGCGTGCATTCCGACTCTGATAACATTCTCGCGTTCTACCCGGTTTCCCCCGAGCGTACACCGGATTTCTCGTTCGTGAATCAGCCGACGATACTCCCACCGCGTCTCGTTTGCATATTAGCCGCGTTCACGAGCCCCGGTTCGACGCGAAGGCGCGCAAACCATCCGGATCGGCCGTGCGGGTAACGCCGCGGCTAGGAAAATTCCTGCGCTCGTTCCCTAGTCTTCTTTGATCGATAAAGTGCCGGCACGTTCCCGCGGCGAACGCGAGAGAAGTACCGCGGCGTGACCTTTCCGCGTGCACACGCCGCCGTGGCAACGTTCACTCGGACGGACACACAGGCCGTTTCCGTCCGGTCACAAAAATCTCCGCGAGCGAGCGAAACCACTGGAGCATGCACATTGTTAGCCAACTGGTTCGAGCTCAGCCGGACAAAATGGAATGCAGGCCCCGCGCCGTGGACCACGGCTTTTCCCCCATCGGTTTCGAGCTCGATCGACGCTGGTCGCGTGCCAGCTGCCCTCTCGCGTACACGACACTTGCTTCGCGTCGTCCGAAAACCGATCCGAGCCGTTTCCGCGTCCCTCCCGTTGGTATTGGGAACGCGCCTAACCGACCGATATTGCCTCGTTTCTCCCCCCCGTTTCGAAATATTTCACATTTTTTCAATTTCGAATCTCTGAAGTTTCTTCGGTTTCACGGTGCTCGCGTTCTCGTTGGGTTCTGTTTCGTTTGTCGAATAGTATATTAAATTTATTTTACTAGCTTACTATTCTTTGTATCCTCTGACAACGTTTTCGTCGAGAATTAGAAACGCGAAGGCAACGATGAAACGTGAAAAGTACAGCCAACCTAACGAAACCTAGCCCACATCACGAATACGTGCCGGTAGCACGAATTGTTTCCCCCGAAAACAATCGTTCACCAGAGACAATACGAACCCGTTCGCCTTCAGTCTCGAAAGAAAAACGGGGCGCGATCTCCAACGAGAGGAATCATCCTTCCTTCCTTTATACCCCGTCGTATTAATCGGTCCAAGGACTGCCGTTCGCAAATACTCGCGAGGAATCTAGACTAACGCGATCAAAGTGTCCGCTCCGTTTCAACGTGGCGACCGTAATCGCCGGCGGATTAACGGTTTCCGTGGGAAAATCTCGCGGGCCTGCATTGTCCTTCGAACGGGCGAACCCCGAAGACAGAGGGACGCGCGACTGCACGGTACGACGATTATCCACAAAGAAGATAAGAAGACGGGACCGGTGGGTGGGGATCGAAGACGGCTACGGGACAGGGCAGGGATAGAAAGGGGTGTAAAGGCGAAGAAGGGTAGAGAGCTAAGAATCGCACGTGCACGTTTTCCCACAGGCTGTTCTCGCCGCCATTCTGGCTGTCGCCGCCGCCGCTCCTGGTGGTCTCACCGGCATCGTCGCCGACCACGGAATCGGCCCAATCACGGCCCCACTGGTCGTCGGGCACGCTGCACCCCTGGCCACAGCGCACGTGATCGCCCAGCCCGTCGCACCCATCGTCCGCACCGCTCCCATCGTCACCAAGTCCGTGCTGACCGCCGCCCCTCTACCCCTCCTTTCAGCTCATGGATCATTGCATTAGATGACAACTGATTCTATTCTTACTACCACCAAGTCACGACGAGACAGCCCCAACCCCCCTCCACCCCCACCGCCTCCACCCTAGAAAAACACATACACACACATACACGACCGTCCCTCTGATTCCTCGTAAATCGTCCCCACCTAAGAAAGAACAAAAAAAAAAAAATGTAAAGGAAAACGGCAAAAACAACCGAAATTGAAGGAACACGAAGGGAAGGAGAGATCGTAGCCCGAGGATGGAGCGAGAAGAACAGCCAAACTAAACGGAACATTGGGAGCAACCATTCCTACCCCCAGGCCAATCTCTCCATCGAGACACACGTCCACGACGCCTGCTGACGATCGTCGCGTCGGATCCGGCTGGGTCTCTTTTCTTTCGGCGACCATTTCGCGGCTCTGAGATCATCAATGTAATTCGGACAATCGCATCTCGATCATTGCACCATCATCCAGGACCCCTACCCTTTGATCATATATATATATATATGAAATTTTAATAAAATTTTATTTAAAAAAAAGAAAAACGAAACCTACACAAGACAGTTACACGTATTTCTTATCCGTGATTAATTCCTATCCCTGACGTTCACCCTCGTCTCGTAATCCTATCTCTTTACATATATATATATATATATATCTTCAGCAGTACTCGAACTATCCCTCTCACCATTTCATCAACCACGGGGAACGACTCGTCGAGATTAAGCAGTGGCGTCCAACCGAAGTCTCGCACGAAGTACCCGCGATCTCGAACGTTCATCCTCCATCGAGGGCGCACACCCTCGACCATAAAACAAGACGCGTGTAACCGTGTGCTTCTCCGTTCCGTTACACACCGAGACGCGAACAGACGAGAGCCAACTCAACGCCGATCTATGCAGATGGCCGCGTAAACGATGCCACCCGATCGTACAAGCTCCCGCCCTGCCCCCTCGCGAATCTGCCCTTCGACCGTCCTCCCTCGCGTTTTACGACCATCCCGACTTATCTTCAGCGAAACGATTTCCCATCGTTTTCGCCGTGCAGCCCAGTAAACGCTGTCAGTTCTGACGAGACGGCCCCCCATCGGTCTATTGTCGATTACATCGGCTGCGATACGCTCGAGCTCCACCTAGAATACGTCTCGGGGATTTTACAGCCGGTATAAAAGGCGACGACTGTACTCGACGGTGGAATTAGCTCGTTTCGAAGGGGGACGCGTTCGATTCGAGCAGCGATCGAACCGCAACCGGCGCTGGTTTTAATTTGAAGACTCTATTTTATTCAGAGTTGGTACAAAACGATTAGTCGCGCTCTGCCGCTCCTGTGATGGCCGCTCTTCTGGGTAGATCGTTGTTTAAACGGTGAACTTGGGCTGTGGCTGTCGTCAGTAGAGGTAGACGTGTCCTGGTTGATACCATTTGTAACCAGTGGCGTAAGTTAAGGGCAGTGGTGCTGTGTTAAGCGGTATCACCTTCACGTAGGGTTGCGAGTAGATCAACGGGGATGTGATCACTGGTGGCACTGGAGCCGGCGCGGCGAATGCTGCCACGATCGCCATCGCTATGACCAGAATCTGTTGAGCAATTTATATAGGCTTTTAATTTGGATTTTCCAGTCGATAAAGAAGCAATGGTGGAAGAATAAGTATCGATCCATATTCACGCAACATCGTTCCAATCAGAAGAATTATATCACTTCATCTTCTTAGATACATGAAGTGGAAGTTGCTATTGTTATAGTGATTTACATGTTTGACTGGGTCGAAGGAACAACCCCCTAGCTCGATAGTAGGGGTAACTTATCGTTGGTTGCATTTAACACGGGTCTTGTACATTGCGTTGCAGTTATTCAGGATTTATCGTACACAGTGTAGCTAGAGGTATCTCATTAATTATTCCAAGTACACACGTCGAACATTGATACGTATCTCTCTCTCTCTTTTTCTCTCTATCTCTGTCTCTCTCTCCCCCTCTCTCTCTCTATCAGTACTATGTTTACCTCTCAATGCAGTCGAATATTCAAACGACTCCACGTCAAACGACCAATCGCAATTCAAACTCGATACAAATGGAATTGTCCGGCTAATTGTGAAAGTTCGAAACGAAACGATATTACTTAATTGTGGTATCGATTGGATAAAAAAAAAAGAGAGAAAAGGAAATGAAAGTTTGCTACGTTAATCGCCTGGCGAATGGTATCGTACCGTTTACGTGTTATACTTATTTTATCGCTGCGTCGAGTGACGGGGAACATCATTAGGAAAATCGAATCAGTTAATTGGCTCCAATGAAACCTATTTGCTTGCTGAATGGCGAATCGACGCGAGTGTAAATTTCGTTCGCGGAATTATGTTAACGGTTGTTATTTCGTGACATAAAAGGATTTAGCATATGGAAATGCTGCTTAAAAAAGTATGATTCGGTCATTTTTCGCATAATTAAAGCTGCTTCAATTATTAACTTGTTAGATAGGTTACAATTTCAAGAAATTATAGCTACGCAATTATGAGTAAACACGAACCGCCAACTTAAACCGTGTCTGAGAGTATACGATCCATTTCCACTTGTTTTTTTACTTCCTTCCTCGTGACTAATTTCAATCGTATTTTATTATGTCCTCATATACCTTTTTTAAATGCTACAAATTAATTCCACTCGAATAAAAAGCATATTTCTAGTGCGCGATCTTTATATAAATTAAACAATTTATTAGTTTTGTTAAACGGTATTGAAAATCATTGCAACATAGCAGGACATCCTGTTCCGTGTGTCACGGTGAAACTAATTAATTGATATTTTTACAAAATCACCAGCGATTCTGTAGAGTTGTCGAAGTCGGCGCGAGATGCAATTAAAAATTTTTAATTAAATACATCCGCCGGCGACGCGTTCCACTCAAATCACCGTAACCCCGCAATGTTTCTACAATCCGCCATCACACGTTAAACGAATATCGCTACGCAAAAATAATAACGTATGAATTACATTACTGTATCAAATTGCTCGATTTATAATATTAATTTCCCAAAATTATAAATATCACGTAAAAATGAATCTTTTACATTTCTTGAAAATCGTTCTTCCAAAGATACATCGAATATCAAGACGTTTGCGAATAAAACAATATTAATACCTATCTAATTTTCCAACAGAATAAACTCAAAATGCATTGAATTATTCAAATATTGGAAATTAAATTCCATTAAAATTCTATTCAGTCAACGCATCAAAATTAACCAATATCTTCAGACGATAATTATTCCCACAAAAACGTACTACTGTTCCTCACATCAAGAAACATTTACACCAAAACTCTTACTACCCCTATTTTTTTTTTTTTTTTAATAAAATCACTGAATTAAATATGAACCGCCTCACTTACAGTAACACCCCCTCTCACTAACCCACCCTCGTACCTACGTGCACTAAGTAATCGCACATACGGCGGGTATACTTGCCAGTTTGAACATGTTAAACGTTTTATCGGTTTTTCCGTTCGCAAACACGAAAGGGACGCGAATCGATACTGCTGTTAGCGGCGCAGAAATCGAACGCTTTATATACACGCGCCGAAAGCTGTGTGTCATCTTCATCGGGCGTCCCACTCTTGGTCCCTCTCCCGTGACCTTGATCGTTCCCGATAATCCGTATCCGCGAATCGAGCGATTTTTTTCTCGTCCTTCGCGTCCGCGTCTTCCCCTCCGTGGTCGAAGATGGTCGACGGTCCAGCGTCATAAATATGCAACGGGCAGAGGGAGATGAGAACTCGGAAGCGGCAGAGCCGATGGAGAACGCCGCTAGATCGGTATCGTCGCGCTGGCTGATTTATAGAAGGACGCTCCGGTGGCGTTCGTTCGATCGAAGGACGCGCGACTGTTAGCCGCGGCGGGGCACTCTGATTAAAATCGACGCTGGTAAAAGCGAGGGTCCTTCGATGCGACAACGGCGCTCCGCTAATGGTCACGGGACCGTTCCGCGTCGTCGGGACTCGTTCTCCAGCCGGATAAAAGCGTGCACGGTGGAGCGAGTGCCGTTTGATTAACCGCGGGACGGGGGAAACGGCGTCTTTTCGGGCTTCTATTGATCACGCTGACGCTTCCTTCGCGGTGATGGGGCCCGTTCACGATTGATTCCTGCGGGTAGCTGCGATGGGGTACGGTTTTAGCTTTAGTGGTTTCTGGGACGTTCTTCGAGAATGAGGAACTTCAGTGTATAGTTCTTCATTTAGGTGGAATCTGTTCGATTATTTGAGAGATAATCATTTGAAACAAGGTAATGAAAATTTAGATATGAATAAGAGGCGCTTGTCAGAAGATTTTAGGTGAGAGCACTAGTAAACCGTTTCTGCTCACATTAAATAAAATTAACCTAAAGGAAATTATGGGATATGTTGCAGGGATATCGTAGACATTATCGTATGACTTTTAATAAAACCCAATCACTGTCGTTAGTTGCAATATGAGCTGCTAATTGTGGACCACAAGTGTATCAATCACGTGTTTGTAGAAAAACAAGTTTCCAATGGCAGGCTACTATTAGTTAGTTCCGATTCGAGCATAGTCCTCGCACTGGAATATTGCTGGCAAGTTTATAGTCGGTGATTTTGTTATTAAACTCTTCCTGTCGTTAGTAGTTTATGTACAGTGTTTCGGAACAGTTCTTCTCGAACAGCTGTGCACATTTCACACGTAAAAAGTCTTAGGGGTGCATTGGTTGGAGCCACACGAGGAATGCAATAAAACGAAATATTCAGCTAACAGTGAATTGGTAATTAACTGCATTCCACTCACATACAAAGCGTACAGGAAGTGCATGATTAGGCACTTCACTTTCTACTTGCAAACACCGAACGCAATAAGGTGGAACCGTGGAGCACGAGTGCGGTCTTTTTTGCGCATCAGTCAAACACAGTATGTTTCTTTTCAAATGAAACGATTCAGGAAACGAAATCGTTGGGAGCTGATATTTGACATTCCTTAAAGTCAACATCAGCATTCATTTAAATAATTTTATCGCGGTCATTTAAAAATGTCACACGAATACAAGCGAATTTGTCACGATCCAATTAGTGACGGAGACCAAACAAGCATCAAGTAGGAAAAATATAGTATTCTAATTTTTACAAACTCCAGATCGACTGTTCGTTAGCGATAGGATTGGTTGCAGCGAATGGCAACGGTCACACATCGCATGCAGCCTATCGAATATAAGCGCATGGAAATGAGTTCTGGGGTGAAATTCCCAGTTCGATCGAGGAAAGTCCGAATGTGGTTGCTTAATAAATTCCTGGCGAACGACACCTTATCGAGGCAAGACTCGTTTCGCAGACCGCGATACGGGAATGTTGAATTGCCGTTGCGTCGCGTAAAAGCCACTTTGCTATACATATCCATTCTTACGCAGCACTCGTGGCCATCGAGGCGTAACCGGCCCGAGTGTCTTTCGAAATCGCGAATAGAATATAGATTTCCGTAACGGAGGCATAAAAATCTACGGTTACGTTTCGTGCGGCACGAATCCGTCGCTGCGTAGGCGTACGCTTCGTGTTACAGGATCGTAAAATCGTTTTCGTTCGTGATTGATAAACAGTGACGATCACGGCTAAGCTCGACCGTCGTTAAGGCATCTGGAAATAGTCCTGGTCTGGTGATATCTACTTCTGGGAGTTTGTTTCCTCGCTTTCTTCGTGTGCAGTTGGGTGATTCGGTTATCTGCAATTTAAGGGTGACCATTTGGGTACCATTCTTCACTTTAATGCCATAGAAATCGTAATCACTCTTTATTTTGGAACGATAATTCGACGATTCGAATAACTCCACGATTCGCCTCTTTATTTCCATTATTTTACCTCTCGTTTACTGTGATCCGCGTATGACAAAGTATCGTTTAGGTGCGTACAATCGTAAGGTGCGACAAACAGGCATCCACTGATGTTAACGCAATTAGAACGTGATACATTCGAATAACGATGAAATAAATTTTCGAATGCTTGCACCGTGAATCAGTTCGAATCGTGGAATCGTTCGTGCGAATGCACGATGAGTCCTTCTCTTTTCTTTTTTTTTGCGAGCAGAAGTGGCTTCGAACAAGATTGAATTAAACACGGAGACGGTCGCTTTGGTGAAAGAGAGAGGAAAAAATTGAATGCAATTTGCCGTGACTGGATTCAATAACGTTCCAGGAATTCTTAATCCTTGGTTAAATGATGGAACGAACTCTAAACGAAAAACGCGCGGTATCGACCAAGTCGATACAACCACCGCGGAGATTTATTTAATGTTTATCGCATTCTGTCAATCGCCGATTACAGCCAGCGAGCACGGTACTGTGTAATTACGGATTCTAGTTCTTAGCGTTCTCTTTTTTTAACGACGGTTCAATAAATATTGGCGATTGATAATGGTACTCGTTTTATTCGCAATTCTTAATTCTCTCGTAATAAGAAACGGAACTATGCGAAACTGAAATTACACATGTCAGGTACAGATATATACTTCAATATCGGTAAATGATTGAGAAATAAAGCTGTGTTACACGCAAGAATAAAAAGTCTTTATGCATGTACTTCAGATTTATGAATCATGACTAACACGCTCGATATCTAGTTACATGCATACCACACAGTTTTTGTGATTCATTAATGAAACACGATAGAAATGCATATTCCAGACGTTTTGCAATTAGCGATCGTAGCGTTCTATCGTAACGTTTCAAAGAAACGTACTCGCGTATCGTACGTGTACCCAATAAAAAAGAATCAGCAGCGTACGAGGATCCTTGAAACGTCACCATAAACGGTACTAATACCAATTTATGTATCCACAGGTTTCTAGCGATCTGGTGGCCATTGAAATGCCAAATAACGAAGAGGCGTGCCCGTATGATGATAATCGTAATTTGGTTCATCGCTCTGACGACCACCTCCCCGTGGCTGTTGTTCTTCGATCTGGTCGCCATTTACGACGACGACCCAGACCTGAGGCTCTGCCTGGAGATGTGGCCGCGCCCAGAGGACGGCACCCTGTTCTTCCTGATCGGCAATCTGACGCTCTGCTACGTACTCCCCACGATCCTGATCTCCCTCTGCTACATTCTGATCTGGATCAAGGTGTGGCGCCGCCATATACCCTCCGACACGAAGGACGCCCAGATGGAGAGGATACAGCAGAAGTCGAAGGTGAAGGTCGTCAAGATGCTGGTCGTCGTCGTGATACTGTTCGTGCTCTCGTGGCTGCCGTTGTACGTGATCTTCACGGTGATCAAGCTTGGCGGCGACGTAGCCGAGAGAGAGGACGAGATCCTGCCGATAGCGACGCCGATCGCTCAATGGCTGGGCGCGAGCAACTCCTGCATCAATCCGATTCTCTACGCGTTCTTCAACAAGAAATACCGCCGCGGCTTCGTCGCCATTCTGAAGAGCGGACGCTGCTGCGGGAAGATCAGGTACTACGAGACGGTGGCCATGATGTCCTCGTCCACCAGCATGAGGAAGTCCTCCTACTACGTGAACAACAACAACAACAACTCGTCCACCAGACGGACCTTCCACGGGCCACCTGTCCACCAGGAGAGCAACGTTTCCTACATATTCAACCACACCGGCGTTTAAATTAGCAAGCACTACGTGGAGATTTCGATGTTCGGGTATTCCGAGGCTGGCTGCCCGGATGGGGCTTCATTAGTAGCCGGTCCGAGATTCGGGATCACGCGTGATCGCCAACGATTGTCACTCGGATCGGATGTCGCCGATTACGGAGTTCAACAATGGAAGCGCGTTGTTCACCCCCCTCAACCCCCGCGCGAAACCCGTCGTTAGTCGTCCCTGATCCCTACATTACCACTTTCTTTTCACGCATCCCCTACTTTACGTTTCGCGATCGTACGCGATACGACGCGGTGGCCTTTAAATCCCCATTGCCGACTAGGGAAACGACGTTTCCCGACTGTCATAGAGCGCGTTGTACTTCGTTGCCGGAGCCAAGAGCAACGTGTCTCATTGGCTTCGCGTCCTCGTGGATCCTCTAACTCTGGACGCGGTACACGTCTCGAGATCTACCTTGCGACGAACGAGAAAACGAACAGAGACCGGATCGTGTCGTTAGTTTGATACTTCGCAGGTGTTCGCCTCTTTTTTCACGAGCATCGTTCCGGATTCGTGGCGAATTTCGTGAACAGAGGGACCGAGTCGCCAGCTTGTGATCAACGAGACGCGCGACAGTAACGGATAGGGGTGGTTCGAGTAGGGTTAGCAAGATAAGTTGCGCGAGCGCAGTAGTAGCTAGGAACAGGTTTAGCGTGTCTCTGTGCACGGCTACGTAGCCAGCAAGAGGGCCACGATTAGACGCTCGCGGTACTCGCGAGGGTAACTCGCGGGTAAATACGATTAATTTGAGCGGCTTGGCTCGTGACGCGTCGTTCGTCGAGGAACCATAAGCCGAGAGGTGTTCCAAGTAGCGACGACGCGTCGATTACCCGGTCGATCGTACGATCCTTCTGGAACCGATGGTCCATTGTAATTGTACTTGTCGTCAGGACGAACAGGGAGATAATTGGCGAGCGCGCGCCGTCCTGACGATTTATTCATAGGTCCTTAGGCTACGTAACACAGAAATTTATCCGTGCATTGCATGCTGAGATTTAAGTAACACTAATCGCATAACACCTAACGTTACCTTACACAATTACTGACATAGCATGTGCACGAGCGATCGAGATTGGGAGAAGCAGAAAGGGGTGGGAGCGCGCCCAAACGGGATAGGACGAGGGTGCACAGGGAGTAAGAGAGATCGCTAGCCGATCGAATTTCGATTAAACACTACCTCCGCATGCGAGAGAAGCAGATTACTACGTATATACACTACTTGTACTTATTATTCGTAGCACGGTTGGCTCCAACAAGTATAATATATATATATATATATACGTAACATACATATATATATATTTTCTTATCGGAACGTTAGACGATCTAGTCGTTTTTTGGGACTTCCTACAGTGCCATACGTACATACGTTGATGATAAACATGCCTGCCGCGCGGTCGACGCCCGCGCGGCCACTACGTAAGAGATCCAAGGGACGCCCCTGGTTATATTTAAATTTCGACTCGATCGAACGATTAACGATTAACATGCTTTCGTCTCTGCCGCGTTATCAACGTTGCCTGCCACCTTCCATCTCCCTCGATCTCAGCCAGTTCCCACCCACGCCTCCTCCCGTTCCACGACCCAACAACCACCACCTCCAACCAAGCCCATTTTCTCCGCGTCTGCACGACCCAGAGAAAGGCGGAAGTGACCGACTTACCGTTTTGTCTCGGATTATTCTCAATCGATTACGTGTGCGACGGAATTAACGCGGTCACTGGCGACAATAACGACCTTTCACGCTCCAGGAGGGCAGAGCTCCTGTTCAGAGCTAGTTCAGAGACCATGCTACTTACGTACACGCGGCAAATGGTCCACGACTGGCGCGCCATTCTCGTTCAGCCTGCACACCAGACCACGGTACCGTGGCTGGCGGTCAGGATCCTTCGAGAACGGCTCGATGGTCATGGACGATTTCCCACGTGGACGTACCCGTATTTTTTTAAAGCTCGATCTCTCTCCGACGTTGTAGAGAAACTACATTCCTATATTTGTCCGTTAACTCGCTCGAATTCGTCAGCGTGAAACATTCCACGGATCCATAGGGCCCCAACGTAAGGTCCCAACGTTTCGATGTCTCTAGGACAATCCAATCTTCGCCGCCGGCAGAGTTGTATTAAAACTGTTGGACAATTGACGCTCGTTTCAATCTGACGGGTTCCAGCAAACGTTTCACTGATCTCCTACGAGACCGGACGTTCCACGTAGCATTCTTCCTCGATGTCAGAGGACATCTCCGTCGATCAGCTGTGAACTATTTTCTTACGAAGAAATAGCGAGGAGTACGATGAACGCGAGAATGGGAACGTTACGGATGCGCGTGTTCACGTGTCGCGTATCTTCGTATCGTATCGTTGTCGCGTGTCAACGTGACAAACGTTGCATACGGGAATGTGCGACAAGTGGACGCGCAGTTTTAGAAATCTGCGCGCGGTCCATCCAAGCCAGGGTCCATGCACCAGGTCTGCTCACTTCGCAGAAGTAGCGTAGCCATCGCTATTCGTTGTACGTCTAAGGTATCCAGAAGCTATAAGGAGCCGTGATCGAGCAGCCAGGCAGACCTGAGCGAAACTTTCCAACGATCAACGATGGAAAGGGACACGGTTGTCGAATGCGGTCGTGGGATTCGACGGAGGCGAGGGCGGGGTCGCGCTTAAACGCTACCGACGAGAATTATGATAGTTTGATCCTTTGTAATACTGACGTAAGATGGTAATGTCGTAAGAGCTGCGGGGTTTTATGATAGAGCAACTATTTTCGTAAGGTTTTTATACGTGGCGAGACGTGAGGATCTAGATGTAACGAAAACGTGCGAAGTATAACTGTAAAGACGGTCGTGAGGATAACCTTATTCATATCTATCGTAGGCTCAATTGTGCCGGCGAAATTCCCGTGATGTTCTTAGAGGTAAGAAATAATAAACGAGCGAACAGACAGAAAAAAAAAACAGAAAAAAACCGACAAAAAAAAAAACAAAAAAAGAAAAAGCAAGAAAAACTATGTAAAATAGGGATAAACACCGCGCGAAGGATAAGCCATGCGACAGAAGATAATTGTAACGCGAACAAATGCACACAATGAGAATAACGGAGGGCACACGAGAGAGTCGAGGAAACATTATTACTGCAATCTCGAGAAGCGACTGTATACGTACTAAACGTGACTCTAAGCGTCTTATAAGTTAACGATTATACCTAACGATCTTAAGGATGTAATATTTATATAAATATAGCGTGTATACATATTATATACATACATATACATATATATATCGTACGTACACGTGGAACTAAACGTCTATCTGCTGTCTCTATGTACATATGTAACTTACCGTATATAATATCGTAAGTATGTATATCGTTGCTATGTTGTTACTATATACACCGCCGTTACCATCGTTCTTATTCGTTGTCTCTTTCGCCAAGAGATTTTTTACGTCTCATCGAGATTCTAATCGGAGCGAACGCTCGTTGTCCACCTGTTTCACTGTCGCGAGATACGTTTCGCGTACGCACAGTCAAAAGAAACGCAGGCTTATTTCCGGTGGGCCGATGGTTATCGATAACGTTCTCGAGTCGCGTAATTGTTCGTTTCCAAGTGTACATATATACGATACGTACCCACCTGTATTTCAGACATCGTCCACGATGTTTGCGATGCATTCGAAGGCATTCAGATTTTATTGATAGCTGTTATTCCAACTATTTTGATATTTGGAACGTTGGCGGAACGTCTACGCCACAGGCATGGCCTTATTTCGCACGCGAACACCCCTACACGCGTTCTGCTACCAAAATGGACGACGATACGCGCGCGAGTACCACGGAGACGCTGGACGCCACCTGGAAATGGAACAGTGCGAGGCACACGTTAGAATATACGAATGATGGACACGCACTTGGACTCTTCGAACGTCTAGAATTAGTTGGTTCGCGCAGGCCTCGCAATGCCATCGTTAACGACCAGATAGAGGGAAGTAAGTCCATGCCTGGTCCACACTGTAAATGAACACTGTTAGTAATTTAAATATTCGAACGATTCGGGTATATATGTATATATCTCGAACGGGTACGCTGTATATTGTTGTTGGTATTTTGAATATTTTCGTAATTTACTTACCACTATTGATACTATTTTTTATAACGTACCGATATGGAATCATTGCTACGTCCTTAAATGGTTCGAGGGATGAGGACAGACGGGGATGCGATTGATTGACTGTACGTATCGGGACATCCGCGGTGGCGCTTAACTGGCCTGGCGATACCTGGACGGATTGTTTGCAGCGGTTTTTTAAAACGTATCGTATCTACTACTCGATCGTCTGCAATTTGAGAAATTGCACGATGTTTATTTTCGTACGGATATACAGTGTACTTACGAAGCATGGCGTTAAACTTTGGGAGCACGCGACGATTTTGCGTGGAAGGATTCGGTTTCGAGCTTGTAATTGCGAAAGTGAGATTCTTTGTGGATCGCGAGGGCCACCTGTCTGCGACAGTAGTTCGCGAGAACGTTTCGAGGATACACACGATCGTAACGTTAACATCAATTGTTAAGCACTGTTATGTTTATTGGAAGTACCACGAGTAGATGACGAATGCTTGCGTACCTATTTTAAAGGCAATCCAAAAGTGCGAAAAAGCATAAATAATGCATTTAGTATGTAGCAATATCTATATAAAATATGCAAGGTAAATAATATACGCTGGAACAATTGTAGAGAGAATTATAGAGAGAAATTTTGTTGAAGTTTCATTTGCTGAGAAATTCATAGTTGATCACCAGTAATCAAAGATAAGAGAATTAAATGTAAGATATAACGATACCGTTGCAAAGGACGTAAAACTAATTTCACTATATATTTAGAAAAATTCTGCTGAAGACAATTAAAATATTAAGATATCAAATGTGCTACATTAATTAGATGCATAATAAGATATAGTAACATCACTGACGTTCGAATTGAAAAATGCAGAGATCGTCTAATTACTCTTTCCAATATGCAGTTCTCACTCTTGAACGGTACTTTCCTATTTCTTAATTGCATTCGTAGCGCAGTAAATGATTTAAATCTAGCCAGTATCAAAGTGAACATCCGTTTAGCTGTTTAACCAATGTAACTTAACGCTTTGATAATACAATAGGCTGTTAAACGTAGGATCGCTTAACAATTCTGATACCTTCCGTTGATATTATTTCACAATCGGATTCATACATAATGCGCGTTGATTAAAAAAAAAAGGTTCGTGATAGATATCGATGTAACGTGAATTTTTTAAGAGTAACTTATATAACGCTTATAAAAGCGATAGGATGTACACGTACGTACTTACACGCATGCAATATTCTCTCTGCTATTATAAGATTCCTCTGATCCAATCGATGCCCCGCAATCTGCAAATCTCATCGCTGAAAGATTGTACCAAGGAATGTACGTGACTTTCGAGATACTTTATCGATGAACAGCTCGTCGTCGGTGAAGGCAGCATCGTTCGTCCGTCTCGACGTTCGTGAAATGATGTCAACGCGAAGCGCCCGCTAGAAAATGTAATATCGATTCAACGATCGGTTGGCTTTCCTGCAACCGCTTCCAAGTGAACCAAGTCAACCATTGTCGATACGGTACCTCAAATCGATAGAGAATCATTTTCGTGATTGCGATCACGAGCGATCCACGCTCTCAAAGTTTCATCGCCTAGAATCCTCCTCTACTGTGGAGTACAGTAGGCCCCTGTATAACACGGTATACAAACATACATACGTTAAACGAGTTAAATAAGTCGTAGATGCATATATAACATATGAATTAAATAAGTCATAGATATGCATAAATATACGCGTTGAAAGACACGTTTATATGTGCGTGGAAGGATGCGAGTGTTCGACGTGGAAACTGTTCGATGGATATTGATCACGTAGTAATAGTAAACATTTTTGTTTTAATATTTCTCTGTTACTTTACTTGGGAAAGTAAAGAACATAGTTCGTGTGAAGTTTAATTGTTAGTAACTGTTTATAAGAATTAATTTTGCGTGTGTGAATAACGAGTCCATTAGGTTTTTGAATTTCCATCGAGTTTAATATAATTTTCATATATTACCAACTTACAAATTTCACGTGACTGACATGAGTCTGTTATCGAAGAGGGACGAAACGTATAAATAGGTCTTTCAATGCGTCTGTTACTACCTTACAAGTGCAATCGAACAATTTCCCCGTCGCGTCACAGAAATTCGTGTTATACAGCGGTCTACGATGCCCGCGGTATAAAGCGAAGTTTCCACGTACAAAGATTACCGACGTGAGGAGTACGCCAATTCAGTGACGTCTAAAAGTACTTGGGTACACCTGTCATTTGCTTCATTGACGCAATACTCGGTGGTGGCATGTGCACTCCTGTGGCGCCAATTGAATCGTTTCGTGCGTTTCAAGGTGTAACGAAATTGCCGCCAATCGAGTCCACGTGCGTCCACGCGTAGCAAACTAGACGTCGCTTTTGGTGAATCCGATAATCCTTGCGCGTGGAGAACTGGCTTAAACAACCACGTGGACCTACAATCTCGTAGCGCCACGAAAAAAAAAAGAAATGCAGTCTAATATCGTAACAATAAGCGTAGATGACACGTCGAGGCGTCGCCTGGCCATTTCAATCGTCAAACCGCGTATCTCGCGTGCACGACAACGTGCCCGACGATTTCGTTTGCAAACGAGGCTGAATCGACTTTAAAAGGGATAATCTACGGATTCGTTCCTATGCTATCGTTTACAGCGGACGAAATGTGTGTAGAGAGAGAAAGAGAAAAACGGATAATACTGCTGGACGAAAGTTTTCCTTTTCCGTGATCCACGTTCGACGATCGATCCGCGACGATCGTTCCTCATTCGGTGGTGATCGTTCTCTCTATGTTCAGTTCCTTGCTTCGTGCGACGGATTAGACGATGATCGAGGAACCGCGAAACAGGTTTCAGCGTCGACCAAATGATTTCTAGAAAGAGACGAAATCGATCGATTCAATCAATCGTTGATTATGTATACGGGTTATGTTACGAGTTTACTTTGTAATTGCAGCTTTTAGTTTTTGTCGTCACGGTAGAACGTCGATTACTAGCGTTGGCTCGAGAATAATTAATGTAATGGAATCAGTCGCAGTCAGACCGCGGATGTTTACGTACTTATGCATGGGAAAATGAATTGTGCAACAAGTATGAAATGCGTGCAGTGCGCAAGAGTAAAACGTTGTAAAATTTAAAGAATGATGCAATTTTCTGTTTACGAGGGTTTCACTGTTCTTACTTGTGCATTGTAAAAAGTTCACACGATATTTTCATGGACATTCATAGTGCGTTATTCATATATTTAGTCTGATATAAGGAATTAGGAGGATTGAGTGCCATGGTAATCCTTAACAACTGTCAGTCTTAAATAAATTCTTAAATAATTGCTAACTAGTATAAAAAGTATTTGAAGAACATTTTCATTCGAAATTATGGATTTTTAATATACAATACTCAAGTATACCTGTAGTATACAGATTTGAAATTGATTCCTCGGTATAGTTTCCTAAATTTCTTTATGGCACTCGTAGCTGTTAATATCCAAATAGTCGAAGGTACGTAACATTGGCAATCAAAGCACTCGACGTTCTACCAACCATAGGATCGCGATATTTGGTGTTTCATTCTGCAGAAACTTTTTCAAAATAATTCCGCAACCGAAATGTATTCCACATTAAAAGCACCCGACGAGCGTCTCAATGAGCACAAAGTCACCGAGAAGAACGCCGCATCGTTAGCACATTATACGCATCGAAGTTACGTATTCAGTATAATTACAAAGTTAATGGCGGGAAGATTCTTTTTAACCTTCGTTGCTCGAAGGTAATTTATTCATCGCCATTATCGAAGCGCAAAAAGTCTCTTCTGATGGTGATCGGACGATGAAAGATGGCACACGCACAGACCATCCGCCATTGGCGCGAGAACGGACGCGTTGCGGTTCGATCGGGACGCAGCGACGTCCGTGACGGCACTTATGCACACTTGCCGGACAAATATCGTTACTAAACTGTAATAGCACAAAGCGATGGCGATCGAGGGACGATTTATCGATCACACTGTTTTATCAAGCTCGTTAGCCGAACGCCTGCACAGCCTCGCACACACCTAACCGAAAATGTATCTGCGTATCGATGGATTCGATTGTGACTCTGGAACCGCGGACACTGCGGGCTGCGCGAAAGCGCTCGGAGTGGAAACTAGTTTCTCTTCCACGCATATTTTTTTCACGATCCTTTTCGCTCCCCCCGTGTATTATTTTCCAAACTTTACCGCGATGGGGCCAAAACACGTGGTTTCTGGACAGTGACCAGGCTATCGGGTGCGCGCGAATGTAGGCGAAGAAACGAGAGAGAGAGGAGTAGAATAATGTCGACACCCCGATAGAATTGTACGCAACATGAAAGTAAAACGACGTGATCGATTCCAATTGATTTATGCGACGTGTGTGAAAGTTTTCGCGTGAAATGTTTAAAAGAAATAAGATGAATGAAACAGAGAAGGACGAACTGCTTTCTAACGTGAACGATGGCCGCAGAGCAGACGCCTCGAGCCTCTATCAATTCATCGGATATTTTTCTACACGGGTTCGATCAGATTTTTCAGACGCGTCGTGTGTGTGTGTAAATAAAACGGCACTTTTATAGAGGGAGTATTGTATTATATTATTATTACATTATTTATATTATCGATTTACATGAGACGTTTACACAGACTAAGGTAACAAGATATTTCTCTATAAATTTACATCGAAAAAAATATCGACGTTGTGAAGTTTTGGGACGACAATGAATACTTAGGGCGCCGTGCTCCAGCGTGAACTAAACTGTCGATTGTTTGTACGATCGCCTCGATAACGATCCTCGTAGCTGACTACTCTTCAGACTAATGTAACGATTCCGATTATTCGAGAGTTTCTCTGTAAAAAGTTCAGTGAAATTCCACGGTAGACTTTGTCGCGACTAGTTTCGAAATTTCCTTTCCGTTCGAGTTGTTACCGTTTGTACGAGAAACGCATTGTAACACGGTAGATACACGTAGAACGAGGGAGTCCGAACGGGGTCCCAACAGTTGTCTCGAGAATGAATTTTATACACATAGAAACAAGGGACGTGTTTGAACGTTTTCGCGTGGCAATTTTGGCCAAGATATTTTCGGGACACCATTTAAACAAACTATCGTATAATTAAACAGCACTCAATCGTGTCGATGCGGCCTGTCGTTGACATAGAAAAACCAAAGAGTTATCGCGTCAAATTCTCGACACCGAGTCGAGCTCTTGCTGAATAGATTCTGCTTGATCGTCACATTGAACTCCGATGCTGAACGAGATGTACGAATGCGTAGAATTGAACTGGTCAGAAGAATTCTTGTCTCCTAAGCGTATTCCCGTTTCTTTCGGTAGATTAAATAAGTTCCATCGATGCAAGATGTTCCTGAGAAAAATGGTACTTTTAAAGGGAATTCTTATTCGGAGAAACGCTTCGATATGCTCGCAAGCTCAAAATCATTGGTCTGTTCAAAAGGTCTGTCTCAGAGAAATAGTATAAAAGTGGAGTGCTGTTAGTTATTGTGAGTAGACGGCAGAATGATTTGAAGTTGTACACTTAGACTTCCTGTGCTTTCAGTTAATCAAATCGCTGTGAGAATACAGTAGAATAAGTCAACGTTTGTTATATAATTTTATTATATATAACTGTCTTAATTCTTAATTCTTTTTCCAAGTCGATTATCAAAAATATTTACTCCCGATCAAGTGAATGTATTTAATGTTCCATTAGGGAGGCCACTTTATCAGGAACACACAATCGCAACTGTTCAGTTAATAGGCAAAGCTATGGATGCTTAAGCTTTAAGCGTATGAATAGTAGAAAAATGTGTACGCCTAGCGGAGATGTAGAAACGAATTCGATATTGTTTTCGAGAAAATTTCCCTCGATATGTAACGCTTAGAAGTATAATTGATAAAAATGGCACTATTTATCGTAGCGAGAGAAAAAAAAAAGATGAAAAATGAAAATAAAAAAATGGAAGAGAAGAGAATTCGTTAATGCGATCAAATGTTGATACGCGTTATGTTTGTGGGTCAGTTTCGGGCAGAAAAACGGTCGAATCCGCGCATTACACGGGGCAATTACACGCTTACGTCACCCTGTTCAGAATTATGATTCTTATTATCATTGGCACTGTAAAGGAACACGCTGCGATCGCTGTTTTTTATAGTTTTCACGCGTGGTGACGATTCGAGGGGACGAGAAACGCTCGACTTTTCAGTTTTCTTGAACGATCCCGTTGAATTAGATCGGGTCTGTAGGGAGGACAAGCTTCAGCTTTTTTTTAGAGGAGACCGGGAAATTTTCTCTCGGATAGAACGATATTTGTATATTCTATAAGAGTAGGTTCCTCGGTTTTGAACGTGCATAAACTGCGAAGAAGAAAATGAGGAAGATGAAGATCAAAAGCACTAAAGGTCCTCGTACACGTTCGAATTTGTATCGTTATATATGAGACATTAGACATTTGTTCAGACAAATCTCAGTTTGCATTTAATTACCTTGGTATAATATTACTATGAATAATCAACATTTAACAAACGATTGGTGATATTAATATCGATACAGAGGCAATGAATTACAGATTGAGATTCAAAGAGTTCAAAAAATGAAAATATATTATTATTATTATTTTTCCCTTCTGGTATATCATAGCTTCTACGTTTTATTATTTAAAAAAGTAATACGCGGGAAATGAAACCTTGTTCTTAAGGAGACAAAAATGAAAATTGAATGAAAGACAAGCTTGGTACCATTTTATGTATGCACTATTCGAAATCAGGTTACTTATGTTCATGAAACAATTGCAAATTAGTAACTTGACTGACATTAAAGCAAACCTGATTTATATAAAGGGGACTTACGCTACTCGTCGATTAATTAAATGCCAGTAAGCCTAACTTGTTCCTAATTGAACGTAACCTTAGCTTGCCTGACACACACGTCCAAAGTCTCGCGTATCACGACACGAGTGACAACGCGTACAGGATCTTTAGCGAAAGCGAGCCACTTTTCAGTTTCCTTTTTCCGTTGCTTTGATGGGTACACGTGTTATATGGATAAGCGGCATTATCCGAATAACAATGAAATAATAGAAACATACTAGGTAAGGAAATGTTTGCAAATGAAATTGATAAGTGTTTTAATATTGTATCGAAGTGTGTATATGTACCGACCGAAGAAAACAAACGAAACCAAAGAAGAAAAACAGAAAAAATGAAGTAACGAAGAAAACAGACGAAATAAAAAGAGAAAAAAAAAAAAAGAAGGAACAGAGAACCGTTACCAATGTCGATGCCTCTCGCCCTGTTCCCCTTTTGATTCACTGTAAAATGAAATATTACGATATTAAACGATTTGCGATTCGAGCCCCGATACGTAAACACCGGGCGGGCTAGTCTCTTCGTTTGTTGTACGTTTCAGTATAGCGTCCGACATTGTTGCGCGGCGTTGGTTCAACGATTCGACCACCTTCCGGAACGGTTTCGTCCATCCAACGGTTGGTGCTTGAAAAACGGTGGAAGTGGCAATAAATTTTCACTCGCTTCCCCTCCCATCCCTTCATCCTCACCCCTTCGATCATTCTCGATCGTCCCCCGGTGCGACAGTTGGTCGCGGGAGCGAGGGTCGACGTTGAATCGCGCCTCGCAAGGATTAAATATAAACGAGTTGCGAGATAAGTATACGTATTTTCTCAAAGAAAATGATAAAAGGATATATAAAAATAAAATACTTCCACTGTAAACGTGTGTTTTTACTTTTCGTTACGACACCCTTGATTTTTTAACGAGAAGTTGGACACGTTTGTAAACGCGTTGATTTCATTCTCACCGGCACATCCAGAATTCGTATAATTGCTCCTAGGTACACACTGGTCTTGATAAGAGAATTCATGGAATAACATTTAATGTTAGAAAATTAACCGAAATGTTTTCACTTTGCTTTTTTAAAATCTAAAATATAAGAACAAACGCGTTGAATTCATTCTCACCAGCTGATCCAGAATTCGTATAATTGCTCCTAGGTACACACTGTTCTTGATAAGAGAATTCATGGAATAACATTTAATGTTAAAAGATTAACCAAAATGTCTTCACTTTGCTTTCTTAAAACCTAAAATACAAGGACAAACGCGTTCTTCTTCGCAAGACAAATGAATCATCTTAATCGACTATCGAGAAGAACCCACAAAAAGTGTCAGTAGTACCGCGTATAACACGAGGTAAACGTGTCGTTCAGAAAAACACTTTGACGGCCAATAGAAAGAAAGTGTATCGTGTACGTTGACGTGACACCTCTGTCATTAAACAGTTGCAATCAGCTCGTCACACTGACTATCCCCAGCAGGCAAACGAGCGACAGAAAGGGGGACCAAACGAGGAACGTCACCTTTATAATCAATACGTCCAGAGCGATCACGTCGATGGTCAGACGAACGGCAGTAAAGGCGCGAAAATGACTGCGACCTCGTCCAAATACTTTTCAGTAAAATTGACGCGATTCCTCTTGAGGGTGATCGGGTTTTGGAGCATAAGCACGCGGAAGGAACAGCTGTCGTTGCGTCTCAACTACGCGAAGATGTTCATTGCTGTTGGTATATGCTTCTCGTTGGCACTGTCAGACCTTTATTATTGTCAGCGTAATTTTTACGTGCGTATACACGAGGGTTTATCGAAACGTCCCATCGCGTGTAATTAGAGGTTTCGAGTGGTTGATCGACATTTACGTGTTTCGTCATTGAAATTCTTCGACACTTTCGATTGTTCTGGCAACAAATTCCAGCGTGAAGTAAATTGCAATTTCGTTCCGTGAGCGTGAGAATCAGAATTGAAAGTGTGTGCACGAACGAATGAAAGACAAAATGAAATTTTGAGATCCATTATTTTGCTCGAAGTATGTTTAAACGAGGGTGAAATGAATTTCTTTTGAAATGATTTCATAGGACGCAACGTACTTCGCTTGCTGCACGATACCACCTTTCGTAATTATATTGAAAGCCATTACGTTTACCCTCCGGCGTAAAGAGTTACTGTGGTTGATCGAGCAAAGCCAGAACCATTTTTGGTACAAGGAATACGACGTGTTCGAGAAGAAAATTATGGACAGCCTCGATAAGAGAGCTTCGTTGCTCATGTGTTCATATATCGTTCTAAACTTTGGAGTGGCCATTATGTATGTGATCATTGCTGTAATCGGTACGTTATTACAATGTCAGGGTAATTTATTAAAACACAAAATTCTAGTTGACGTTATTCTATGATTTTGTGCCAATTTGTAAATAATTTCTTTCCGGATGATTAACTGGGTCATTAATAATAATATAATTGTTAATGCTATATCATGAAAAATTGTTTCTATCGACTCTCGAGAAACGATAAGAACCCTAATCAAGAAAAATCTCCGTTTAACAGAAAGTATAGGCAATCCTAAGGAGGAGAGAGTTCACCCCTTTACATGGCGATTCTTTAATTTGCCATCCACAAGGACCCCTTATTATGAAATATTATTCTTGGCTGAGGTAAGTGTTCGAAATCGACGTCAATGATAAAACATTCGAAACGTTCATTTGTTTCTAAAACAGACGATAATAATAATGCACACGGCAACTTGTTACTGTTGCTTCGACAATGTCCTGTACATGCTGTGCATGCTGATCAGCGAGCAGTTCAAGATCTTGCAAAATAAATTCGGGACAATATTCGATCCATTTGGAAGGAAACCAGTTCGATCGTATCGCGTGTTCAAGAGCTGCATCGTTTTTCATCATTTCCTTATCTCGTACGTGCAGAAATTGGAATGCGTGTTCTGCTTTCCATTGATGTGCCAATTGCTAATATCCAGCATCGTTCTGTGCGTCTCTGCATTTCAACTAACCACAGTAAGTGAGAACCATTTGTATACAGTCATTTTACTAAACAAAAAGAGTGACGCAAAATAATTTAAAATCTTTGTAAGTAGTGTTACACTTCATGGTGCAGACCACGAAACACTGACCCTCGAAGCGAAGAAATAGAACACATTGAAACATCCGCTTCGTAGTCTGAACTTTTTCTTCGTCTTCGAGGGTCAAGACAAACGTATTGGGAATTTTTCGATATAAGCCCCTCGTTTTCTATTCAAAAGGACAACGGAATATTTGTGAAGAAATTCATGTTCGTGATTTACGTCCTCGGCGGTTTGATGCAGATATTTCTAATAACTCTGTACTGCGACAATATAACAGAGCAAAGTGACGCCGTGGGGAAGGCGATGTACAGTTGCAATTGGGAAGGGACGTCTCGCAGCGAATTCCAACGATTGAGAAAGGATATAATTATCGTGATGCTTCGATGTAGGCGTCCGTGTCACATGACGGCAGCGAAATTTTTCCCAATTTCTATCGAATCGTTCACCAAGGTAATTTTCAATTTCCTACTCATAATTCTATACGAAAGGGATCAACGAGAATTTGATTCGATTTTTAGGTAATAAGCACGACTGTATCTTATTTGACTTTGTTACGTACGATGGACGATTAACGACTAACAAGTTGGTGCTTTGTATCGAACAAGAAGGTAATTTATTACACATGATTTGTTGTATTGTACTGTATATGTTATATGAGTGTACATTGTAAATTATAGATCAAATATGAGAAGTAAACAATAGGTTGCAATTAAATGAATATTGAAAATAAATATAATATGAAGAAAATCAAATTCAATATTTTAGTTTTAAATAGAACCTCCATTGCGAGGATAACGAAGCTTCTTTGATAAGAAAAATCTCCCCCATTCTACACTTCTGGCTTACTTTTATACCAGAAGTCACCCTCTTTCGGATTGTATGTACGAGAAATTTTTCTTAGACCTGCCATAAGTTTTAACTTCAACTCGAAGCAGCGATAACTCAAAAGCGTTTTTATGGAGGCAATCTCAAAGCTCGCCAATCCTAAGAATAAATACAAAACTAGTATCACCCCAATTAGCTACTGGTTCACACTGTACACTTTACAAAATTACTTCCTACGATGTCAACGATCGTTTACATTCGCAGAGTGCACGTGCACAATGACTTTCCATCTTGCACCTCGTCCAACAACTACACATCGTATTAATTCGAATCCCTCGACAATGCAGAGATCAATACGCGACTGATTGCTGTCCGTCACCCGCACAAAGATCTGCTAGTCTCATCGACCATTATACCGTACATAATTCAAGCCAATTTCCAACCCTTACGCGCGATCCTTACATCGCGTGAAAAGGTACACATAATAAATGACTCTCGTTCGTTAGAACGTGATCGTGTCTATTGTCAGTCAAAGGGCCATCATTTCGTTCTTGGAACTTATCTGAAACTTTGCGCTAATGCATCAGTTAGTTATCACAGCGAATAGAAAACGAGATAGAGACATGCAAGCGGCGGAATACACAGATATATCTATAGAGTGGGCGACGTTCCTGATGAAAATCTGCGGCGTCTGGCTAACTGAGAACAGAGTCGAGAAACGACAGAGGAATATCTTTGTGGTGTTTACCTTTATCGCGATTGCTTATGGTGTATACGTGAATTGCACGGATGCGTATTACAGTTGGGGCGATTTAGGTGTAAGTATAAACTCCAGAGGTGAAAGTTGTATTGTTGATAAAAATTGCTGTTCTTTGGTAATACATCGCGTTTAAAACGGTGAAATAAGCAGACGAAAGGTGTAAATGTTTCGTTACGGTTCAGAATTACTTCGTTTCAGCATTGTATCTTTTTGATTAATAACACGTTGTGCATCCTTCTGGCAATATTCAAGCTTTGCGTATTAACAAAGCGCAAGGGACAATTCTCGAATATAATTCTGTACGCTCGACAGAACTTTTGGCATTTGAATTACAAAAATCAGGAGAAAATATTGTTCGCTAGATGCCGCAAGTTTTGCAAGATGTGGATCATAACTATATGCTTCCTCACGCAGGGTAGTTTAGCGGGCTACGCGATTACCCCCATCATGGGTAAGTTACTCAGTTCAATAATGACATTGTTCCGTGAATGTTTAGTGTGAAAATAATATTTCCTCATCGATTCCATAGTTGATAATTGTTTTGTATTAGTGAATTTATTGTCAAATTTATTTACTAATACTTGCAATAACTGTTTTTATAATAATATAGTGATATACTGTAGTATAATATACTATAATAAATCAACATACTATAGTCAATGATATACTACAGTAAATAATAAATAAATAAATAATAACCGCGATTTACAAAAACTTATTGACACAGGAATACTATGTTTCAGCAAACATTGGAAAGAACAAGTCAGACAGAGTATTCGCAGTCAACATGTGGCTGGACCTACCCTTAAGCATGACACCGTATTACGAAATGACGTTCACATTTCAGGTATAGTAAATTGCAATTAACAGTTAACAAACTTCCATTGACTATCTCTCAGAAAATTCCTATTTTTGTAGATTTTGTGCGTGTACCAAATCGGCGCAGCTTACCTCTGTACTGACACCTTGTTGTGCATATTGAACATGTACGTGATCCTGCATTTTCGCATACTGCAACACAAACTGTTGAGTCTGATACCAATAGACGATCACACGGAGAAAATCTGTTACGTGGACAAGCATTACATGGCTGTGAAAAATTGCATTCGATATCATCAGTCGTTGATCGGTTTCTGCAAAATGCTCGAGAACGTGTACTCGTTGCCAATCCTGGGACACATGGTGGTCTTCAGTTTGTTGATGTGCTTCGACACATACGAAATACTCTTGGTAAGTGGATGTCATATGTTCCATGAGACTTATATACGAATGTTATTTATATTATTTAAACATGTATTAATGTCAGGTTATGCACACAGGCAGATATACCAACTGTGATGCGGTTCATTTTCGTTTTCCACATGATCGGCAGCTTCATCCACATAATTTTCTTCACGTACAGTTGTCACGGTTTACTAGAAGAAAGCTCGAACGTTTGCACGGCAACATATTCGAGTTGGTGGTCCACATTGCCAATGAACAGAGTTGGCAAAATGCTGCGAAGAGATATGAGAATTATCATGATCAGATCGCTGCGGCCATGTTGTTTGACCGCTGGTGGATTCTTTCCTGTATCTTTGGAGACTGCTACTGCCGTATGATATTTGTTCTCGTTGCAATGTCTCTCTATTGGACTTTAATGCTTCATATTTTCTATACATTTCTATATGATGAATCAATTGAAAATTAGTGAATTTTTTTTTGGTAGAATTTGATTAGGAATTTTTTTAATCGAACCGTGTATTATTGTATAAAATTATCATATTATATAGAATATTACAAAAAATATCCTATGTTAATAGCAACTGTTCTTATAGTTAATGGGTTCTACAATGTCCTACTTCACTCTTATGAGGGAATCGTCTGAGCGCATCGACGAAGGTAACTGATCAAGTACACGCATATCGTAGAAAATTCATTATACATGAGTTTATAATTATGGTGTTTATAACAATATCGCTTGATACTGTTATAAACATCGATAGATATTATGTAAATCATTGCAATAAATATGTAGTTGACAACTGAAATTCAGCTTAAAGACTACTATTCTCGACTAATGATTGTTCACTGTACGCATCGACTACATCTCAAAATCGTTCCAATACGTTCAATTTAGTGTCTCATGCACCAAATATGGAAACTAACCTGTTTCAATAACTCATCATATGTTATCTATCCGTCTGTCGCATTTGTTAATAATTAAAATTACTTCCTATTTGTCACTCTTGCACTGCGGCTAATCATTTCTCACATTTGATACAGCAACATTTTTTCATAAGTTACGTATGTACTTATTTACACCCATTTCGATCCTTGAAAAATCACAAAATGATCGATAACTTCTATCTGCAACAATGTAATGGTCAACGCGCAAGAAAGTGTCTCGTCTTCACTCGCGTAAAAACGAGTCACACGTGCCTTGCTTGAAGCATACATAAATTATCGATTGCAATTAGATGAGTGTTTCAACCCCGTCGCAACCCACACTTTGACCGGAAACGTACGAGCAAGGAAAGACTCATGTCCCTCAGCAATTGATCGATCGACTTGACAAATTAAAGAAGTGTCACATCAAGGCATCGTTGCTTCTATTCTCGTTTCGATTTTTTTGCTTGACTAACTGAAGAATCTACTTGGTTGCGTTAGTTGATGCTACAGTTCAAGGGAGACAGGATCGCCATGAAAACGAAACAGTACACAGACGTGTCCATTACCTGGACGGCGTTTCTATTGAAGCTGTGCGGTGTCTGGTTGACTGAGAACAGTGTCGAGAAGCAAAAGAGGAAAATCTTTATCGCGTACACTGCTGTTGCCCTTATTTACGGCGTGTACGTGAACGTGGTAGACGCTTATCATTGTTGGGGTGACTTGAGCGTAAGTACGAATTCATATGTAAAGTGAGCGTACGTAGACGTCGTTATTGCAGACACGTGAGGTATTTTACATTTTCATGCTTCAGTGCTCAGTGTTTCGTACACAATGATAGAATAAAGTGCTTGTTTTATAGACTACTTAAAAGAATGGCATATTGAAATCTCTTTGCACTATATGGATCAATAGAAATTTTATTAGGATTTAAACTCGTTTTATATAGGAAATCGTGATTTTTTTCTACAGGCATCGTATAATTAAAAATTAAAAATTCGTAATAAGTTATAGACAATTAAAAAATTTTGTAAAAAGTATATAAAGTATATTAATGTTGGATAAATCCTCCCAATTAATTTTGTTTTTCAGCATTGCATTTTTCTTATCAATAACACCTTGTGCATCACGCTGGCAATATTCAAGCTCTCCATGCTGACTGTTCATAGAACAGATTTTATATACATAACTAATTACGCGCAACGGAATTTTTGGCATTTGAATTATAATTACGAGGAGAAGATACATTTTGCCCGATGTGTAAAGTTCTGTAAACTGTGGGTGGTGGCTATATACCTGATGACTCAAGGTGTTTTGATTGGCTACGTGATTGTACCTCTCAATGGTCAGTATGTTAAATCTGCAAGTTCATTAAATGATACGAATAGTTATTCGAAGTGTTAAACAAGATACGACGCTTATGTTGCTTCATATTTTAGCGAACATCGGAAGGAACAAATCGGATAGAGTACTTCCGTTCAAAATGTGGGTCGATCTGCCATTGTCAGTGACTCCGTATTACGAATTAATGTTCACATTCCAGGTAATAGACAAGATAACGCAGGAGAACTTTGATGAAATTAAACAAAATTTCTTTTAATTTCACTTTTACAAACCATTCAGTGCTTCTGCTTCCATTAACCTCTGAATTATTGTTTGCGCAGATAGTATGCGTGTACCAAATTGGAGCCTCTTACGTGTCGGCTGAGTGCTACGTGTGCTTATTGAATATGCATACGATTTGTCAATTTCGCTTGTTACAGCAGAGATTGCTGAATTTGTGGCCAGCTATCGATAAACAATCGGAGCCGATCGAATACGCGGACAGGTGTTACGCAGCATTGAAGAAATGCATTCGAGATCATCAATCGCTCCTTAAATTCTGCGATAAACTGAATACTGTTTACACAATGCCAATTCTTGGCAATATAATAGTTTTCAGTATGATGATGTGTTTCGACACGTATGAGGTATTTTTGGTACGTATCAGCAATTGATTCGTTCTCCAATGTATCTGTATATAGATGATTACTATATATTATTCTAAATTATTCTACAAAAAGCTTCTAATCATGGAATACCATGACGTGGAAATTTTGACTTATTAACGCTTCATTACCTTGAAGATAATCAAAGATAAATATGTAGGCATTTGGGGTCTGGTTTATGGCATCTTGAGCGGGTGACATAAACCAGACCCAAATGCGCGTGGGAAACGGTCCATACGGAAGTGAAGAAAACTTCCCCAAAAGGATACATTCGTCCTTAATCGTGTTCTCTTGGGTAGTATACAGTTGGCAATGAAGGCGATAACATTGTAAAGGAAAAGAGCAATAAAAACTTCGAAACTGAACGTCTTCTTAAATCACCTCCTACAAATATTACGTAATTAAAATAAACTTTAACTTACGTTCGCGATGTTTACAGGCGGACGTGTCTACTTGGACCCGCAACATTTTCCTCTTTCATATGATCGGTAGCTTCATGCAAATAAATTTCTTCACGTACAGTTGTCATGGATTGCTGGACGAAAGCGTGAACGTTTGCACGGCAACGTATTCAGGCTGCTGGACCACGTTGCCCATGAACAAAGTTGGCATACTTCTACGGGGACATTTGATATTCATCATGATGAGGTCCCAACGGCCATGTTGCTTAACCGCTGGAGGATTCTTTCCTGTGTCTTTGGAAACGTCTACTGCTGTACGCGAAGAGTGCCTCGTTTAAATTTCTCTTTTATTTAATGCCACTAACTTGTTCGTTGCTCTATTTGGAGCTTATGATAATAATTCTTTCCTTTGCAGATTATGAGTTCTACAATGTCGTACTTCGCCCTCATGAAGCAATCATCCGCAGACATTAGTGAAAATTAATTACGCGTACTCGTGTTTGGTGAGATATAAATGTAACATTATATATCGAGTTTAACGACAACCGCTGGTTTACTAATTGATGTTAATTATACTGTGTCATTGAGGGTCATTAGTTTCGAAAATTTCTCTAAATGTTAAATGGGCTGAATAGAAATAGAAAACTTAAGAAAAATTACAGAATATTCAACGTTGTTCGAATTAAGAAATTTTAAAGTAAACTTTTGTTGATGGCATCAACGATCCAATTTACCCATGAAAGGATAAAAATAAATAAACAACAAATGTGTATTGCAGTACATGGACTAAATAATTCTTGATTATACACAAACGTTACCTTTAAATGTAGAAATCATGGAGGAAATGCCATGTCATGATTAAAAGTAGAACAACGTCCACGCATTAAAGAAATATTATGGCACTATAGAAAAAGGAGAAGTAATACCTATCCACATAATGAGAAAACAGTCAAGAAGACAAAGTTGCATCAATTATCCAATTATGCCTAATAAGACACAAAAGTATCAAGATCTTGTTCATTCACACATTGTTCACGATATGGTTTTACACAGATGTACAACATTAGCAGTAACCATAAGTTTCTACACTACTAGCTATTGACACATATTAAGCTCTTCGCTAAACAACACCCTATGTTTTCAACCTTAACTTCCATATACGCGGAGCAAATCGAACGTATACTTCAACGTTGCAGCTCGCAGTGCAACTACACACCACACTAATTTCAATCTCTCGACAAGGTAGAGATCGATACGCAATAGATTGCTGTCCGTCACCATCGCAAAGATGCGGCAATCTCGTCAGCCATTATACCATATATAATTCATCAATCGACATTTCAAGTCAACTTGCATTTCTTTCGCGCGACCCTTGAAGTGTTGCGCATAATAAATTCCTCGCGTTCGTTATCACACGGTCCTGTCTCCTGGCAATCAAGGGACTCGTCACTTCAGTTCTGGAACTTGACTAGAATCTTGCGTTAGTGCATATGTTATTATCGTTAGTTATCGCAACGAATAGAAGTCGAGATTGAAACTGGGGTTAAGAGTCGCGATGCAAACGGCGGAGTACACAGACATATCCATCGAATGGGCGACGTTTCTGATGAAAATCTGTGGTGTCTGGCTAACTGAGAGCGCTGCTGAAAAGCGACAAAGGAATGTGTTCGTGGCATGTACTGTAATCGCTCTTGTCTATGGTATCTACGTGAATGGAATAGATGCTTACCACAGTTGGGGCGACTTAGGTGTAAGTATATGGACTCTACTTCAATAATGATAATATGCGAAATTTCACATAAAATTAGAACTACTCATTTTCAACAATGCGTTGGTTTATGCATTATAATTTCTTCTTTCCAGCGCTGCATTTTTCTGATCAATAACTCGTTGTGCATCTTTCTGGCAATATTCAAACTTTGTATATTAACTAAACGCAAGAGGCAATTCTCGGACATAATTCTGTACGCTCGACAGAACTTTTGGCATTTGAATTATAAGAATCACGAGAAAATGCTTTTCGGAAGATGTCAGAACTTTTGCAAAATGTGGATCATAACTATATGCTTCCTCACGCAGGGTAGTTTAGCAGGCTACGCGGCTACCCCTATTGTGGGTAAGTCATTCGGCTCAATAACGACGTTGTCTCGTATATAATTTAGAGATCGTTTAATTTTTCCTTTAATTATTCACAATTTAATGTACGCATTTAGTATCGCAAAAATTTCTCAACATGTGCGACCAATGGAAGCAATTTGGAGGTAATTTCATTAACAATTCTCTGTGTTTCAGAAAACATGGGAAAAAACAAATCTGACAGGGTACTTCCGTTCAACATGTGGCTGGACCTACCCTTAAGCATGACTCCGTATTACGAAATGACGTTCACATTTCAGGTACAATGAATTGCGAAGATCAATCAACGACCTTCCCCTAACTATCTCCTAAAAAATTCCTATTTTTGTAGATCTTATGCGTGTACCAAATCGGCGCAGCTTATGTCTGCACCGACACCTTGTTGTGCATATTGAACATGTACGTGATCCTGCATTTTCGCATACTGCAACACAAACTGTTGAGTCTGATGCCAGTAGACGATCACACGGAGAAAATCAATCGCGTGGACGAGCATTACACGGCTGTCAAAAATTGCATTCGATATCATCAATCGTTGATCGGGTTTTGCGACATGCTCGAGAACGTGTACTCGTTGCCAATTCTGGGACACATGGTAGTCTTCAGTTTGTTGATGTGCTTCGACACATACGAGATACTCTTGGCAAGTGGATGCCATATGCTCCGTGTGATTTAATATACGAATGTTTTATTATTTTAATGTGTATTAATGCTAGATTATATATACAGGCAGATATACCAACTGTGATGCGGTTCATTTTCATTTTCCACATGGTCGGCAGCTTCATCCACATAATTTTCTTCACGTACAGTTGTCACGGCTTGCTAGAAGAGAGCATGAACATTTGCACGGCATCGTATTCGTGTTGGTGGTCCACTTTGCCAATGAACAGAGTTGGCAGAATGCTACGAAGAGATACGCGAATGATCATGATCAGATCGCTGCGGCCATGTTGTCTGACCGCGGGTGGATACTTTCCTGTATCCTTGGAGACTGCTACTGCCGTATGCTTCTTCTTCTCTTTTCCATTCTGTTTCTCGTTGAATTTAAAATTTATGTCGCTGCAATTGTTCCTTGTTGCAGTTGATGAGTTCTACAATGTCGTACTTCACCCTTATGAGGGAATCATCCGGGCGTGTCGACGAAGGTAATTGATCATGTACACACGCATTTATAAAGTCTAAATGTAGGATTGTATGTATATTCGATTTAATTGTAGCTATTAATTCCCAAATGTTTCTTTTAAATTAGTAACATTAATTGGTATCGTATCTCTAGCTAACTAAAATCATTAAGTTATTCATTATTGGTACTTCATCATTAAATGAAGTTTACTGTAGAATAACCGAGAAAGTTCATTTTGTGACATTGTTTGCATATTTCAAATTATATTAGCACTTGTTATTCAATTATGTTGCTCTATGAAATATTTGAAAATATCTTTTTACATTAAGGCAAGTAACTTGAAGATAAAGTAACTGAATATAAAAGTGAATGCGAACTACACCCTCAATAAATAAAATAAGTAATGCGGTCATTACTTACTATGTGCATCAAACCTGTAGCAAAATATAATCAGCCTAAACTATTCCTCCTTGTCACATTTTTACTTCAGCAACGCGACAAATCCAGTATATCCCTTCTGGTCTAATAGTTCACAGTACATTGTCCCTCCACCCGTCGAATCGAAATGTTAATAAATAAAACTATTTTGTAATAATCTATTACTCATGCATTTCACACAATCATTTCTCACATTTTATACGGTAATATACTTCACACGATACATACGAACTCCCGCACTGCGATTTTAACTCTTGAAAAGAAGAATAAAGATGGCAAAATGATCGATAACTTTTATCTTTAACAATGTAATGGTCAACGCGTAAGAAAGTGTCTCATCTTCACTCGCGTAAAAACTTCTCACACGTACCCCGCTCGAGGCATACATAAATCATTGATTGCAATTAGACGAGCGTTTCAACCCCGTCGCAACCCACACTTTGACCGGAAACGTACGAGCAAGAAATGACTCGTGTCCCTCAGCAATTGATCGATCGACTTGACAAATTAAAGGAGTGTCACATCAAGGCAATCGTTGCCTCTATTCTCGTTCAGATCCTTTTACCTGGCTAACTAGAAAATCTGCCAGCTGTGAGTTAACACTTCAGTTCGAGGGAGAGAAGATCGCAATGCAGACGGAGCGGTACACAGACGTGTCCATTAACTGGACCGAGTTTTTGTTGAAAATCTGTGGCGTCTGGCTGACTGAGAACAGCGTCGAGAAACGAAAGAGGAAAATCTTTATCGCGTACACTGCTGTCGCCCTTATTTACGGCGTGTACGTGAACGTGGTAGACGTTTATTACTGCTGGGGTGACTTGAGCGTGAGTACGGATATACGTGTACTTGTGAAGCGAGTCTGCTTAGGAATTGTTGCAGCACTTGTTACTGTCTCTACATTTATCGTATTGCGTACAGGCGCTATATGTTTACGTTACATCGAACAGTGATTTGTGTATATTGTATTAGTGCACCATTTATACAATAGTAATCGATAAATATTCAGTTTCAAAATGAAGAAGCAACGAAAAATTCGACTTCTACAGAATTATCCAGAAAGTGATATTCAGAGCGAATTAATACTTCTATGTCTATGTCAATGTCTATGAAGACATTGTATTGGATTAAATTTAACAACTAATTTTTTTCAGCATTGTATCTTCCTGATCAATAACACCCTGTGTATTACGCTAGCAATGTTCAAGCTGTCCATGTTAACTATTCATAGAACAGAATTCATATACATTACTCAACATGCTCAGCGAAAGTTTTGGCGTATGAATTATAAACGCAATGAGAAATTACTTTTCGCCCAGTGCGTGAAATTGTGTAAACTGTGGGTGGTAGCCATGTACTTGATGACTCAAGGTGTTTTGGCTGGCTACGTGATTACGCCCCTCAGTGGTTGGTATATTAATTTATCATTAGTTTGCGAATGCATGCACATAGATTTACTACTCAACAAAACCAAATATTTAAAAGAATTTCTTATTATCTGTCTAGTCTCAAACGAAAAGAGAAAGGGCTAATGGCTAAATTGCTTCGTGTTTCAGCGAACGTTGGAAGAAACAAGTCAGACAGAGCACTTCCGTTCAAAATGTGGGTCAATCTGCCGCTGACAGAGACTCCGTATTACGAAATGATGTTCATCTTCCAGGTACCAAACGATGCTTTACTCTACAATTCGAAAGATGAATTCAATCTAGACATTCACGCAGATAATTTGTGTGTACCAAATCGGAGCCTCCTACGTCTGTACAGAATGCTTCGTCTGTCTGTTAAACATGCACACGGTTTGTCAATTTCGCATGCTGCAACAGAGATTTCTGAATCTCTGGCCCGCTATTCACAAGCAATCGGATCCGATCGATTACGCGGACGAGTGCTACGCGGAGCTGAAGAGATGCATTCGAGACCACCAATCTCTGCTCGAGTTTTGCGATAAGCTCAACAACGTCTATACGTTACCAATTCTGGGTCACATGATCGTTTTCAGCATGATGATGTGCTTCGACACTTATGAAATATTATTGGCACGTATCGTTGTTAAATGAATTTAATTTAGCATTGTCAAGCTCAAAAGTAATTGATGAGTCTTTTAAATTGCTATATGAATTTGTATCGTTCAAGAGGATATATTAATTTCATATTATACTTGCGAACAGGCGGACGTGTCCAGTTGGACCCGTAACATCTTCATTTTCCACATGATCGGCAGTTTCATCCACATAATCGTTTTTACGTACAGTTGCCACGGGTTGATAATGGAAAGTATGAACGTTAGCACAGCTGCGTATTCAGGATGGTGGACCACATTGCCTTCGAACAAAATTGGCAGGATGCTGCGGAAGGACATGAGTCTGATCATGGTTAGATCACTGCGGCCATGTTGTCTAACCGCCGGCGGATTCTTTCCTGTGTCATTGGAAACTTCTACAGCTGTAAGCAAATCGTCTTTTATTTAGTTTACCATTTCTTTTTAATTAGAAGAATAATTTCTATTGCTAACGTTCGAGAAGGTGCAGAGTTTAAAGTATTAACAATTCTAGCATGCTTTTGTTTCGTCTCCTTTTCCTCTTTACTAACATAAAAATACATTATACGATAGTAATGCAATGCAGTACAGAAAATTGTAAATTTAAGTTACTGTAAAGAATGTGTTCGTTACAGCTGATGAGTTCTACGATGTCGTACTACACTCTTATGAGAGGGTCCTCCGGGTAATTGTAATCCTCGTCGACAAAGCCAATCAATCATGTACACACATATTAATGAAGTAAAAATACAGGATTCAAGGGAATTAATTTGATGGCTAAATAGTAAAATGGAGAAAGTAAATAAAATGTAACAAATATTACTATTAACTTCTACCGTGTATTCGTTGGCTGTATGTCGAAACTGGTTCAAATCCTCCTTAACTGATGCCAAGACAAAAACTAATCATCAGTATAACATATCAATCATCTGTATACCAACTAACGTACACTAAACTATTTCTTCTTTATCTTTGTACACACTACTTTTTATGCACTTTACATAAGCACTTTTCACATTTTATACTGTAATATTGTTTCACAATGAGATCTAAATAACTGATGAGAAAAAATAACTACCTCGCCATTCAATACTGCTAGACATTACTTTCACCTCGTAAATACGAGTAGAAGTACCATCTGCTGTATGAAGTAGCAGTTTGAGATATTTCTTATTGCACTTCCCCTTTCTAATCAAAAAATATCTTACAAATCCAATCGCTGACACTTTAATTCCCACCTCTTCACTTGCGCGAAGATATCACACGCACCTACATAATTAATCGACTATAATCGTACGTGCATCCGTCCACTTTGAACGGAGACGAACGGATAAGAAGAAACGCGAGTCCATCACTAATTGATCAAGCGTCTCGACGGATCACAGAAATGTCACTTGAGGACGACGTTGTCTTTACTTCTGATCGAACTGTCTCACTGTTAAATCCATCACTTAGTCGCGTGAGGTAAAGCTCCGATTCGAGCGAAAGGAGTCGCGATGCAAAGGGTAGGATACACTGACATCTCCATTAACTGGACGACGTTCCTGTTGAAACTGTGTGGCGTCTGGCTGGCCGAGAACACACTCCAGAAGCGTCATAGAAGATTCTTTATGGCGTACACTGGTTTCATGCTTGTCTTCGGCGTGTACTTGAACGGAGTCGATATTTATTACAGTTGGGGTGATCTGAGCGTAAGTACGAATATAATAGGCGACTCTGGTAGGAAATTTTTAAGCTACCCGTTATAGCCAGTAAGTCACTTTATAACTTTATGTTTTATTGCACTATGATTCGTGTACAATGGCAAAGAAATGTATTCATTGCGTATTAATTAATGAGATTAGTGTTTTGTTAAGAGGTATTCGATGTTTATGAAGATTTAATTATAGTTATCGTGAATGAACACTTTTTTCTCGGTACTGGATCAATTAGAGATTGAGAATTCTGACAAATCTCATGCTTGGAGGCATTGACAGAAATTGTTCGATTAAATTTAATTATCAATTTCTTTCAGCATTGCATTTTCCTGATCAACAATACTTTATGTATCGTGTTGGCAATGTTCAAGCTCTCCATGTTGACTGTTCGTAGAACAGAATTCATATACATAACTCATTATGCGCAGCAGAATTTTTGGCATCTGAATTATAATCACGAGGAGAAAATACATTTCGCCAAATGTGTAAAATTGTGCAAACTCTGGGTGGTAACTATGTACATGATGGCTCAAGGTGTATTGGCTGGCTACGTAATTACACCACTCAGTGGTCAGTATGTTCGTTCATTAATTTAATTAAATGTGACGCGAGGCACAACTACCACTTTCACAATTAATGTATCGTTACCCATATTCTTGAACAAACTAAAAATTCGCATCGACAGTCATTTCTGCAAATCAATAATTTTATTATCTAGGAGAAGACTAACTATTTACAACTCGTACTACTTCCTGTTTCAGTCAACATCGGAAGGAACAAATCGGACAGGGTGCTTCCGTTCAACATGTGGCTCGATCTGCCATTGTCCCTGACTCCATATTACGAACTGACGTTCGTCATTCAGGTACATTTTTATAAAAATAAAAAAGTAAATTGTATCTTCATAAAATGCATTCTAAAAAGATTATTTGTAATCGACAGCAGTTACTGTTTACGCAGATAATGTGCGTCTACCAAATCGGAGCCTCTTACGTCTGCACGGAGTGCTTCGTGTGCCTGTTGAACATGCACACTATCTGTCAGTTTCGAATGCTGCAGCAGAGACTGGCGAATATGTGCTCGGTTCTTGGCAAAGAGTTGGACTCGATCGATTGCACGAATAGTTGTTACATCGCGCTGAAGAAATGCGTTCGAGATCACCAATCGCTTCTCGAGTTCTGCGATAAACTGAACGCCGTGTACACGTTGCCCATCCTTGGCCACGTGGTGGTTTTTAGTATGCTGATGTGTTTCGATACGTACGAGATATTCCTGGTAGTTGAATATATTTGATTGTCAATAGAGTTGTAATTTTTGGTTGGCTTTCTAAAATTTGAAGAAAACAATCCTATCAGAGTACTATGTTGTAAAGAACGCATGTGAATTTATTCTTATTTGCACAGGCAGACGTGTCTACTTGGACTCGTAACATTTTCGTTTTCCACATGATCGGTAGCTTCATCCACATAATTTTCTTCACGTACAGCTGTCATGGTTTATTGGAAGAGAGCATGAACGTTTGCACGGCAACGTATTCAGGTCTGTGGACCAGTCTACCGATGAACAGAGTTGGCCAAATTCTGCGGAGAGATTTGAAACTGATCATGATGAGGTCGTTGCGGCCATGTTGTTTGTCCGCCGGTGGTTTCTTTCGTGTGTCTTTGGAAACGTCTACCGCTGTACGTAACACGTTCCTTGTTTAATTACGCTCTTTTGTTCAACACATAATGTAATATGTGCAATCGTTGCAATTTGTGCATGATTATTTTGTGGGATAGTCGAGTCGTGGTTAAGTAATCTCCACACAGAATCTGTTGTTCGCTTTCGAGCTCGTGCTCACGGTTCGCATCGTCGTCGTCGACTGTGTCTTTCTCTGCTTGCATTCCCACCACGTAGGGTCCTTTTCGACCTGCGTGGTAGGGGGCTTTTTGGCCTACGTGATTTTCATCGCGTTCATTCGATAATTATTGAAATATCTCATGGCCAGCTCAGCGCCGCTTGTTTATGATATCCGCCCCGCGCCCTAAGTGTCGCGCATAGGGCTAAATACCCCGAACGAGACTTTTCGAGATGCGAAATGTGATGCAAGTGCAAGTGTGAAGATGCAAGTGTCACAATTTTTTTTATTTCCATGTTAATTCATTCGTAGCTCATTGTTATTGATTTATGGTATTCTATGATCTATCATTTTACTTTTGATCGCGACAAAACGATGTATATGTATCTGAAATAAATATGACATGTAATGAAGAGATTTTCAAATATAATTTGTAATGACAGTGATTATTTTTGTTGCAGCTAATGAGTTCCACAATGTCATACTTCACACTCATGAGGGAGTCGTCTAAGAATGTAAATAACGATTAATTAATCATGGACGCCCTCGTCAGTGAAGTAAAACTGCTGGTTTCTTAATTGTTCTGGACCATAAGTGATATATTTCATTCTCTTTTCATTGAAAAATTTATGCGGAGCGATTCCACGTTTCCTTCAAGGACTTTTTCTCGATCGAAGGATGAGAATTTAATATTTAGCTGCAAATTATTTCTTTTTTCAAAGGATTACTGTTGAAGATTAGCATTTTGCATGATGTGTATATTTAACGAACCTAATAAATTTTTGCTGTACTGTTTCTTTTCATTTTGTTCTTTGACATAGAAAAATCAGAGTAATAATTATACAAATTTATTTTCTATGTTATTGAATAATTGTCCAGCATTAATGAAGAAATAGAACTCAACGTTAGCAACTTACACTGTGCACTTCATTAGCGTGTACCAAATCGAAGCTTCCTACGTCTCTACTGAGTGCTCTATCTGTCTGTTAAACATGCACACGGTTTGTCAATTTCGCATGCTGCAACAGAGATTTCTGAATCTCTGGCTCGCTATTCAGAAGCAATCGGATCCGATCGATTACCCGGAAGAAGAGGAGGTGCATTCGAGAACACCAATCTCTGCTCGAGCTTTTCGATAAACTCAACAACGTCTGTACGTTATCAATTTTGGGTCACATGATTATTTTCAGCATGATGTTGTGCTTCAACACTTACGAAATATTATTGGTACGTATCGTTGTTAAATGAATTTAATTTAGCAATTGTCAAGTTCAAATTGCTTTTTAAATTTCTATATGAATTTGTTTCATTCAAGAGAATATATTAATTTCGTATTATACTTGCGAACAGACGGACGTATCCAGTTGGACCCGTAACATCTTCATTTTCCACATAATCGGCAGTTTCATCCACATAATCGTTTTTACGTACAGTTGCCATGGGTTGATAATGGAAAGTATGAACGTTAGTACAGCTGCGTATTCAGGCTGGTGGATCACATTGCCTTCGAACAAAATTGGCAACATGCTGCAGAAGGCCATGAGTCTGATCATGGTTAGATCACTGCGGCCATGTTGTCCAACCACCGGCAGATTCTTTCCTGTGTCCTTGGAAACTTCTACAGCTGTAAGCAAATCGTTTTTTATTTAATTTACCATTGCTTTTTAATTAAAATAATAATATCTATGGTTGTTCTATGGTTGTCTATCTGTGGTTGTTCAAAAGAATCAACTGTATAACATCAATTATCTGTATGCTAACCATCGTACGCTAAATTATTTCTTCTTTATCTTTGTACACACTACTTTCTATGCACTTTACATATTTTATACTGTAATATTGGTTCACAATGAGATCATTGTCCTACTCCTGCGCAATAGAGGAGACCAGTATTAATTAACTACGCTTTAATCTTCACATTACAAATATTTAAGTACAATAGAAAAAAATAACTAGCTCATTTACACTGCAAGGCATTACTTTCACCTCGTAAATACGACGAGCAGAAGTACCATCTACTGTATGAAGTAGCAGTTTGAGATATTTTTTACACTGCATTTCCTCTTTCTCATCAAAAAATATCTTACAATTCCAATCGCTGACACTTTAATTCCCACCTCCTCACTTGCGCGAAGATATCACACGCACCTACATAATTAATCGACTGTAATCGTATGCACCCTCCCACTTTGAGCGAAGACCAACGGATAAGAAGAAACGGGAGTCCATCACTAATTGATCAAACATCACGACGGATCACAGAAACGTCACTTGAAGGCGAAGTTGTCTTTACTTCTGATCGAACTATCTCGCTGTTAAATCTATCACTTAGTCGCGTGTAGTAAAGCTTCGATTCGAGTGATAGGAGTCGCGATGCAAAGAGTTGGATACACTGACCTTTCCATAAACTGGACGATGTTCGTGTTAAAATTGTGTGGCGTCTGGCTGGCCGAGAACACAATCCAAAAGCGATTCAGAAGATTCTTTATGGCGTACACTGGTTTCATGCTTGTTTTCGGCGTGTACTTGAATGGAATCAATATTTATTACAGTTGGGGTGATCTGAGCGTAAGTACGAATATAAAAGACGGCCCTGGTAGGAGATTGTTAGACTACCCGTTATAGCCAGTGAGTTACTTTATACGTTTACGCTTCATTGCACTATGATTTATGTACAGTGACAAAGAAAAGTATTCATTGCGTATTACTTAATGAGAATAGTGTCGTGTTAGGAGGTATTCGATGTTTATGAAGATTTGAATTGTCATTGTTACAGAAAATGATACTTATTACAGATAAATTAGAGATTGAGAATTCTGACAAATTCACTACTAAAAGGCGTAGTCAGAAATTGTTAGATCAAATTTAATTATCAATTTCTTTCAGAATTGCATTTTCCTGATCAACAATACTTTATGTATCGTGTTGGCAATGTTCAAGCTTTCCATGTTGACTGTTCGGAGAACGGAATTCATATACATAGCTCATTACGCGCAACAGAATTTTTGGCATCTGAATTATAATGACGAGGAGAAAATACATTTCGCCGAGTGTGCAAAATTGTGCAAACTTTGGGTGGTAGCTATGTTCTTGATGACTCAAGGTGTATTGACTGGCTACGTAGTTACACCACTCAGTGGTCAGTATGTTCATTCATTAATCAAATTAAATGTAACGCTCGGCATAGCTTCCATTTTCACAACTGTTATCCATAATATATTGCTATCCACATTCTTGAACGAACTAAAGATTCGCATTTACAATCATTCCTGTAAATCAATAATTTCATTATCCGCGAGAAAGATAACTATTTACGACTCATACCGCTTCCTGTTTCAGTGAACATCGGAAGGAACAAATCGGATAGAGAACTTCCGTTCAACATGTGGCTCGATCTGCCATTCTCACTGACTCCATATTACGAAATGACGTTCGTCATTCAGGTAAATTTTTATAAAGACAAAAAAGTAAATTGTATCTTCACAAAATGCGTTCTAAAAAGATTATTTACAATCGATAGCAAATTTACTGTTTACGCAGATAATGTGCGCCTACCAAATCGGAGTCTCTTACATCTGCACCGAGTGTTTCGTGTGCCTGTTGAACATGCATGCTATCTGTCAGTTTCGAATGCTGCAGCAGAGACTGGTGACTCTGTGTTCTGTTCTTGGCAAAGAAATGGACTCGATCAACTGCACGAATACTTGTTACATCACACTGAAGAAATGCATTCGAGATCATCAATCGCTTCTCAAGTTCTGCGATAAACTGAACGTCGTGTACACGTTGCCCATCCTTGGCCACGTGGTAGTTTTTAGTATGCTGATATGTTTCGATACGTACGAGATATTCTTGGTAGTTGAATATACGCAAATAGTTGACTGTGAATAGAATAGTATTTTTTGGTTAACTTTTCAAAATTTCAAGAAAACTTTCTTATCAGAGTACTATGTTGTAAAACACACATGTGAATTTATTCTTATTTGCACAGGCAGACGTGTCTACTTGGACTCGTAATATTTTCGTTTTCCACATGATCGGTAGCTTCCTCCACATAACTTTCTTCACGTATAGCTGTCATGGTTTATTGGAAGAGAGTATGAACGTTTGCACGGCAACGTATTCAAGTCTGTGGACCAGTCTGCCGATGAACAGAGTTGGCCAGATTCTGCGGAGAGATTTGAAACTGGTCATGATGAGGTCGTTGCGGCCATGTTGTTTGACCGCCGGCGGTTTCTTTCGTGTTTCTTTGGAAACGTCTACCGCTGTACGTAACACGTTCCTTGTTTAATTACACTCTTTTATTCAGCACATAATGTGATATGTGCAATCGTTGCAATGTGTGTATGATTATTTATTTTATTTGGATGTTAATTCATTCGTAGCTTATTGTTATTGATTTATAGTATTCTATGATCTATCATTTTACTTTCGATCGCGACAAAATGATGTATATGTATCTGAAGTAAATATGACATGTAATGAAGAGATCTTCAATGATAATTTGCAATGACAGTGATTATTTTTGTTGCAGCTAATGAGTTCCACAATGTCATACTTCACACTCATGAGGGAGTCGTCTAAGAATGTAAATAACGATTAATTAATCATGGACGCTTTTGTTGGTGAAGTACAACTGCTGGTTTCTTAATTGTTCTGGACCATAAGAGATATATTTCATTCTTTTTTCATTGGAAAATTTATATGATGCGATTCCACATTTTTTTCAAGGACTTTTTCCCGATCGATGGATAAGAATTTTAATATCACGCTTCAAATTACTTCTTTATTGGAGTTAATATTGTTGAAAAATAGCATTTAGTATGATGTGTAAATCTAATGAACATAATAAATTTATGTTGTACCATTTCTTTCCTTTCTGCTCTTTATCGTACAAAAATCAGAGCAATAATTATCCAAATCTACTTTATACGTTATTAAATAATCGTCCAACATTATTGAAGAAATGGAACTCAACGATGTTTATATCGAGAGAATACTCGCCTTAAATATGTTACCGGCTTACACTGTGCACTTCACAAAATTATTCCTCACAGTTTGTATCCCAAAAACCGTTCACACTCGTAGAGCCCATCGATCGTGAAATCTTACGTATATAATAGTCACTTTCCACCTTGCACCTCGCTCAACGACTACACATCGTATTAATTCGAGTCCCTCGACAATGCAGAGATCAATACTCGACTGATTGCTGTTCGTCACCCGCACAAAGATCTGCTAGTCTCATCGACCATTATACCATACATAATTCAAACCAATTTCCATCCCTTACGAGCGATCCTTACATCGCGCGAAAAGGTACGCATAATAAATGACTCGCGTTCGTTACGACATGATTGTGTCTCTTGACAGTCAAAGGACTGTTAGATGGGTTCTGAAAATTGACAAGATCTTTGAGACGTTTGTGCCAGCGAATGAGTCGGGGGCTGTAACTTAGAGGGTTAAAAATCGTCATGCAAACGGCACAATACACAGACATATCCATTGAGTGGGCGACGCTTCTGATGAAAATCTGTGGCGTCTGGCTGACTGAAAACAGTGCTGAGAAGCGACAGAGGAATATCTTCATGCCGTACACTGGTTTCATGCTTGTCTTCGGAGTATACTTGAACGCAGTCGATATTTACTACAGCTGGGGCGATTTGAACGTAAGTACAGGCGTTAGAGACCAGGATTTCAATTTTTATCATAGTAGATTATTTCTGTGAGCGTCAAATGAGCCAGATAAGTGATATAATTATTATAAATTCATTTTCGTCGGTGATACATCGTGTTTTGTTATATATACGTTTTACAATTTCTTCTTTTCAGCATAGTATTTTCCTGATTAATAACACATTGTGCATCTTCCTGGCAATCTTCAAGCTTTGTATATTGAAGAAGCGCAAGGGGCAATTCTTGAATATAATTTTGTACGCTCGACAGAACTTTTGGCATTTGAATTATGACAACCATGAGAAAATACTGTTCGCCAGATGTCGCAAGTTTTGTAAAATGTGGATCATAACTATATGCTTCCTCACGCAGGGTAGTTTAGCAGGCTACGCGGCTACCCCTATTATGGGTAAGTCATACAGTTCAATAATGATGTCTCATAAATATATTAGCGATCGTTTAACGTTTCCTTTAATTATTCATAATCTAATGTACGTATTTAGTATTGCTTAACATACCCAAACATTTCTCAACATGTGCTCGATAAATGTCCACTCGTGAAATCAATAGAAGCTAAACTGTCTGCAATACATATTTTAATTAACAGAAAATAAAGACTTTGTTACAGCCTAGTCTCTTTGTGTTTCAGAAAACATGGGAAAGAACAAGTCGGACAGGGTACTTCCGTTCAACATGTGGTTGGACCTACCATTAAGCATGACTCCGTATTATGAAATGACGTTCACATTTCAGGTACGATGAATTGCAATTAACAATCAACGATTTTTCACTGGTTATCTCTGAGAAAATTCCTATTTTCATAGATCTTATGCGTGTACCAAATCGGCGCAGCTTACGTCTGCACCGACACCTTGTTGTGCATATTGAACATGTACGTGATCCTGCATTTTCGGATACTACAACACAAACTGTTGAATCTGATGCCAGTAGACAATCACATAGAGAAAATCAATCACGTGGACGGGTATTACACAGCTGTGAAGAAATGCATTCGATATCATCAATCGTTGATCGGTTTCTGCGACATGCTGGAGAACGTGTACTCGTTGCCAATCCTGGGGCACATGGTGGTCTTCAGTTTGTTGATGTGCTTCGATACATACGAGGTACTCTTGGTAAGTGGATGTAACATGATCCGTGTGACTTATATACGATTGTTGTATTATTTAAATATGTATTAATGTCAGGTTATGCACACAGGCAGATATACCAACTGTGATGCGGTTCATTTTCGTTTTCCACATGATTGGCAGCTTCATCCACATAATTTTCTTCACGTACAGTTGTCACGGTTTGCTGGAAGAAAGCACGAACGTTTGCACGGCAACGTATTCGAGTTGGTGGTCCACATTGCCAATGAACAGAGTTGGCAGGATGCTACGAAGAGATACGAGAATGATCATGATCAGATCGCTACGGCCATGCTGTCTGACCGCGGGTGGATTCTTTCCTGTCTCCTTAGAAACTGCTACCACCGTATGCTTTTATGCTTAATTTAGTTTGTAGTGTTAATTACAATTTGTGAAACTCGCTGTATTTGTTCCTGTTGCAGTTGATGAGTTCTACTATATCATACTTCACCCTTATGAGGGAGTCGTCTGGGCAAGCAGACAAAGGTACTTGATTACTAATCAACTTGTTCGTGAAGTACATAGAATGTAGAATTATATACGTACGTATTGATTTTTATGATCCTATCTAATGTTTGAATTCAAGTAATTCAATTAATTTCAACAACTGAACTACTGAATAGAATAAGAAAACTTTGACGTGGATATTTACTTGAATTTATAGAAAATTCATGAAACATGGTACCCAGTTTAAGAAGATGTAATTCAATGAATTATTGTATCGTGAAAGAAAGAATAGATATTTTGGTTTGGTTTGCACAGTAAACTTAATAACTAAATATTAGCATCTAGACCTCGTTTACTTCAAATGTGGCAAAATAAATTGATAATCACCTCGTGACATCCTTATTTCATAGATACATAATCCAAATCGTACTCCAGTAGTCTTCAGATATATTATCATTCTTAATTATAGTAGTATTATAGTATCATTATTAAGTTAAAGTGTCATTATTATCTCACCATATGCACCGACTGTATCGCAGAATGCTCTAAATGTTCTTCAATTTTATGTACATCATTTTCTATTCAACTCTCTTCAATACCTTCGTTCTCTCTTCCTTTCTTCGTTTGACCATTCCGTCTCATTCATTCGACTAGTAAAATTCAACAGGATGACCACTGATGCCTCACTGAATTAGCTTTGACTGGTCAGTACATTTTGCCCCTGCCATGGTCGATGCTTAGAAATTCGCAGTGAAAACTCTAATTACAAGCTACACTCATCTCTTCTGACGGCAGACAGTGTTTCTCTGGTGTCCAATAACGTACACAGGTTTTACGTTCCTTAATAATGCATCGCGTCGCATTAATGCCACGCGCACTCTTTCTTAATACCTCTCGTCCCATGGAGACGCGAAAGAAGTTCGAGCGGAGAAGAGAGAAACAGCCGACAATCAATGTCAACGTGGATCGACGTATGACGATTCAAAGTGGCGTCCACTTGTGCTGCGACCACGTCACAGCGACGAAGAAGAAATGCGGCAGTCCTCTAGAGAGATGAAAACCATTTTGTCGGCACACGCGTTGCTGCAGAAGGAGGCGTCGCATACTAAGGATTTTGCACTCTCGATGACTGCGTTCTTAATGAAAATCGTTGGCCTCTGGCTTGCCAAAGACACCAGAGAACAGCGTAATCGCAACTTCACTCTGTTGTACACCGTGATTGCTATCCTGTTTGGGGTTTGGGTGCAACTCAGGGACTTCTATTATTCCCTGCCGAATTTCGGTGTAAGTGTGCACGCTATTTCTGTCCATTGGTTATTAAAAATTAAAATTGTGCGTGAGTTTGATCGGTTAAGAAGATTTTTTTAACTTGATGCATTGGTACATCAATTTTATTTGTATTTTCTTTTGTTTGAAACTTTGTATTTTAGTGATTCTATTTCATGCGCTTCCTTCCAAATGTCTGTCGCATTATCTCTTTCTGTTCTTAAAATAATCGATGCGGCATTCGAAGTACTAAACTGTCTGTGTTACAGGATTGTGCTTATACGGCTTGCAACATTCTGTGTTTAACTATGGTCCTATTGAAATTGTCTATCTTATTCATGCACAGAAAGGAGTTCATCGAGCTGCTTCTGTACACGTACCAGAATTTTTGGCATACGAATTACGATTACCAGGAATTATTACTGTTGCAGAAGTGCAGAAGAATCAGCGGTTTGTGCATTACGTTGATTAATTTCTGTGCTCACGGCACGATTATCAGCTATGTGTTGACACCTATCGTAGGTGCGTTTAATAATTTCAATAGTAATATTATTAATTTCTTCATTATACTGAGGTTGTTCAAAATAAAATTAAGAAAATAAAAATACGGTACAAAATCTTATACAGTAGCAAAGTTGAAATAATTGAAAACTAAGTAAGTGCATTAACAGTTGATGATAATAAATTTCAGCAAGTATCGGAAGGAACCATTCGGAGAGAGTACTTCCATTTAACATGTGGGTTGATCTACCCTTATCCGTGACGCCATATTACGAAACAGTATTCGTACTTCAGGTACACGTTACCAATTCACGGTTAGAATTATAACCCCTTACACATGAAACATGCTATTGATTTATACAGAAAAACTTTGTAATAAATTTCACACGAGAGATTCACTTTTCAATGTAGGTCCTGTCTCTGTACCACGTTGCAATATGCTACATTTGCTTCGACAATCTCTTGTGCTTGGTAAACCTGCACGCGGCAACTCAGTTTCGCATACTGCAGTACAGATTATCGAATTTGGGAGGTGCAAACGAGAAACAGTTGGGCGAGTACCACACGGACGCATTTCAGTCGCCATACGAGAAGAAATGTTACGCGTCGTTCAAGAGCTACGTGCAACAGCATCAGGATCAGATCAATTATTGCCAAAAGCTGAACAACATATTCACAGTGATAGTTCTTGGACATATTTTGGTGTTCAGCTTGTTAATGTGTCTTGTCGGCTTCCAAGTACTTATGGTACATACTCGTATCACGCAGAATTTCAAAATTGCATTGGGTTGGCAAGGAAGTATTTTGTAATCCGAAATAACACTCATTTTTTCTATACAATATATATAAGATAATTCCAAACCTAAATGTAATTGAAAGCAGAAGGAAAATATCATAATAGTGACAGAAGTTTTTCATAACAATCACAACCCTATCTATGTATGAGCATAGATGTATATACTTTCTTCGAAAATACTTTCTTGCTAACACAATAAGAATTTACGAATGAAGAATTTGCTAGACTTTTGAATAAAAGTTTCAATTTTCAAAACACGTTCAAAGGATCAATATATATTGTTAATAAAAATCCTTTTGAGAATCTCTCAAAATGTTAACAATACATATTCATCATCCACTGTTACTCTACAAAACATTTTATGACAAATGCAACTATCTTTGTAACTTTGTATTTAATTTAATCTGTAATTACTATAACAGTCCAACATATCTACAGGCAGATTCACCCCCTACGAGACGATTGATTTTCATATTCCATATAATTGGTAGCCTGTGTCAGTTATTGCTGTTCACATACAGCTGTGGGGGTTTGATAGAGGAAAGTACAAATATTGGATCCGCGATATACTCTGGTCCATGGATATATCTGCCGATGAATAGAGTTGGTGCGATGCTGCGAAAGGATTTGATAATAGTTATCGTAAGGTCCAAGAAGCCTTGTTGTTTAACCGCCGCTGGGTTCTTTCCTGTTTCTCTGGAAACTTGTACCAAGGTACTAGATCTGCTTCACTTTTAATTCTTCTTTGTTGTTCGCTTCTTTGTTTGTTCCATTTTTTTTTTATGTAAAATTAATGAATGGCTATTGTTCGAGATATAAATTATTTCGATGGCTAGTAAGATAAATAAATAAAATTATTGTGGGAAGATTTCTCACGAAACTAATAATTACAACAGTTAAAACATATAATTAATTTTTTTGTTATAGGTACTCAGTACCGCGATGTCATATTTCACATTGATGAGGCAATCTCTGACTGCTTGAGAGTATAAAATTCCAGTCTCAGATTTTTTTCTGAAAGTCCATTCGATTGACTATAATTGGAACGTAAAAGAAATTGTAATCAGAGATAACATTATTTATAACTAATTTGTTAAAAGTTACTTGTAAAATAAAAATTAGTATTGTAGTACAAATTTTACAATGCCAGGCGAGCTCTCAAAATCGTAGGAAAATTTCAATCCGGGTGTCCAGAATGGAGATGAATCTTTACTGTTGTTAATAATAAGTAAATATGTACTTTATTAATTAACAGACTTAATTACTAGACGCTCCACTCTAATTCGCTCGCTGTTCGCTAAATACTCTGATCTCTACCCTGTCGCTATTCGCTAAACACTGTCTTTTTCCTCTCACTCCTCAAACGCTCCACGTCCACACCACCCTTATTCCCAGATGATCCTGTCGCTTGGTTCCAGACACTATCCTTTCACACCTTGGCCTCTCGAATCCAGACGCACGCAGTCACTTCACTTATTTTTTCTTTCCAAGCACTCTTCTTTCGACCTCTCGGACCCAGACGCACGCAGTCACTTCACTTATTTCTTTTCAAACACCCTTTTTTTGCACCTCGACCTCTCGAACCTACTCGCACGCAGTCACTTTATTTATTGCCTTCTAAAACATCCTGCCGTTCACTCATATCCATTCGCACGTACTCTGAACCGTTCATATCCTACAGAATATTTGCGAAATCATATCAAGAAAATCAGTATGCATCAGAGAATTCATTTTTGTCCATGGACTTGTTAATTGAACAATATTTTCAATCACTTAAACACATACATTATATGTATATATACGTACTTGAACAATGAAGCTCACGAAAAACTACAGAAAAAACCAAACAGATAGCCTCTTCTCCTCACACAGCAAATTCACTTAAATATATAAAACAATAATGCACAGCACTAAACATGCTACTGAACCATTGCTAAACAACTAAACCATGCCAACCACTCCGCTACGCAATGACTGAACCCGACTATTCGCCATTGTCTTAGAATCGTACATAATTAAACGACCTGACACCCTTATCTCTCCCTTCGTCTGACACGGAACGTCAGCGATTGTGGGGAACGCGTAAATTGAATAGTTGTCCACGTGTAATGACATATATCGCAGATCAGACAGTTGAGCCAAGAACGAAGAAAGCGATCAAAGCGTCGCGACGTCGGATTAATCTTCTTTGATATAGGCTATGAAGAAGTTAGAGGCTCTCGCGAGAAGCGGAAGTCGCGGCAGTCAATCGCTGGCGACTCAGGATGACCTCGAAGAAGAACAAAGATCCGTCCATCATCATCACGTCGTTTTACATGAAAATCGTTGGCTTCTGGCTGGCTTCTAACAATGTTGAGAAATTCTTGAGAAAGTTCGCCATGATTTATACCGTCGCTGCACTCCTCATTTCCATTGGGTTCGAGGTACGGGACATCTACTTTACATGGGGTGATTTCGAGGTGAGTAAACAATCCTTTTCGAATTAACGATCGATTTTAAACATTTCCGCTGCTTTGAAGGAAATATTTTTGTATTTATATAAATTCTTCCGGTTATAGGAATCCGTTTACATTATGTGCAATATTGCAACCATCATTTTGGTTCTTTGTAAGATGTTCGTCTCGTTCATACATAAAAAGGAGCTTCTGAGTTTAGTACGGTACGCGAAAACGAACTTCTGGCATTCGAATTACGATCCACACGAGCAAACTATTATGGATTCCTGTAAACATACTTGCACCTATCTCGTCTGCATTTTCACTTTCTTCGAACAGGGAACGGTCATCTCTTATATAATACGACCAATCGTGGGTGAGTCATTAAAAAACTTAAAAAAACTAATTCGAATATTAATGAAATAAGAACTTTGTGATGCACTATGAATCTAGCATTTTATTTTTTAAAAAGTGAAGGGAAATTTCGTTAATATTCTTTCAGCAAATATTGGAAGAAATGAGTCGGATAGAATTCTTCCATTTAATATGTGGCTCAACTTGCCACTGTCCATAACACCATATTTCGAAGCAGCGTTCGTGTTTCAGGTGTTGAACTGTTAAAACAATTGCAACAGAAGGAGTCTAGTATTTAAAATTTGTTTAGTCTTCTACTTAAAATTTTTCCAAATAATAATTAGTTTAAAATTACATTTATGGTTGCTTTTAAAATATTTCTAGAATATTGTAAAAATCACAGTAATATTTATAATATAGTAAAGTCAATTGAACGAAATGCTGTGCAACGAAAGTAATGACATCTTGTATTCTTGCAGGTTTTATGTTTATACCACGTTGGCGTGTGCTATCTTTGCTTCGACAATTTTTTATGCATTATAAACCTACACACCGCTGGTCAGTTTCGTATATTGCAGTACAGGTTTGCAAATATGTGCGGTATCAATGATCCCGAGAAGTTGTACGAAACGTCAGAGAAGTCGTCTAGCGCAGATAAATATGCGATGTTCACAAATTTTATTCGCCAACATCAGGCACTGATCGCGTATTGTAAAAAGCTTGAGAACGTGTACAGTTTAATGATACTTGGGCAAGTGTTACTCTTCAGCTTGTTAATATGTCTGGATGGGTATTTGGTGCTTATGGTAAACATAATACCTGTATTTTATTACTCGTTTTCGATTCAGTTAATTGTTTCTAGGCTTTCTAAGCTTCCTGATAACAAATACTATTAAGCTCAACACTTTAATTATACCAGAATTATTTCTATTCCTATAGGATGATGCTCCTCTGATGAAACGCCTTATCTTCGCGTTTCACATAACTGGTTGCATGTGTCAATTGTTGATGTTCACCTACAGCTGCGACTGTTTGATACGAGAGAGCATGAACGTGGCCAATGCCGGTTACGAAAGCTCGTGGTCGCTTCTGTCGATGGACAAATATGGTAAAATGTTACGGAAGGACTTGCTACTCGTCATTATGAGATCTAATTTACCATGCTCCCTGACTGCTAGCGGATTTTTCGTTGTATCGCTCGAAACGTACACTGGGGTAATCGATGCTACTACAATACTTCATTTATACTCTATTATCATTATATTACTACTGATATTTTTGTTTTATATTTACTCTTATTCATTTGTTATATAAGCTATGCTAATGACTATAGAATCTTTGTATAAATATGTTTCAACAATTCTTACACGTTCTTTGCAGATCTTAAGTACTGCGGTATCGTACTTTACATTGTTGAGACACCACATAGAGGTTCCGAGTAGCACGTAGTTAATAACTTTCTAATTATCCTACTTGTATAGAAGATCTAGAAAATTCCGACTCGCGTATTAAAACGACACGTTTACGTTTGTTTCTCTTCTAAATTTCACTTTCGGAAGCCATTCGCAATAACTTTACTCCAATTCAGCTCTACAGATACTCCGTCAATTATTCCACTCTCAAATCACACTTAATAAACTAATCAGAAACATAAACTTATACGTACATCTGTTAAAATCTCCCAAAAGAAGACGTCGCTTCTCACGTCTTTAAATCACTTGGAACACAGGAACATCCGCAAAAATTCGTTCTCGTCAAACAACACTGCACGTTTTCCATGACGTTTACGGCTATGAAACAAACGTGCTCGATAGATACTTGTCGCACGGTGTCGCGCACCCATTGCAGCGCCCATTTCTTCTTTTGTCACCCGGTCACAGTCCGCGCACCTCTCTCGAGCCATTAATAATGCACTTCCGTTTGCGCTGCGACGCCTGCATTTTGCAAGAGCCGAAGTGGCGTGAAAAGCAGGGATGCGATTCGTGACAGACGTCCAGGAGGATCGACAGGCTAACGATTGTCACGATCAAAGATCATCGCGTGGGACGTTCCGTGAGAATCGACATGATCTCGTCGTCCGTTGAACAGTCGCCATGCGTTCCGTGGAGAGTGAAGACATCTCGATAATCTGGACGAGCTTCCTGATGAAAACCGTGGGCCTCTGGCTGGCGACTGACGAGATCGAGCAACGTCGTAGGAATTTCGCGCTTGTTTACACGGTCTGCGCGATCTTCATCGCCACGGGCATCGCGATGAGAGATATTTATTTTTCCTGGGGCAACTTCGGCGTGAGTGTTCCCGGAAATGTTTCTGTTCGAGAACTGTTGATATTTTCACAGTTACTCAGCGATTATTGGAAAATAGAAATCCTGCTAGAAATTGAAGCTATTGATTAGTAAATACGAAGTTTCCAAGTAAGAGAAGGCCTTCCGCTACAAACAGCTAGCACGATTTATGGTATGCGCAACAATCAAGCCATTTTTGAGGAACCGTTTTAAGCTTTTGACATTTTCCGAGTATGCGATAATTAACTTCCTCCAACGGCCTCGATGGCACATGCGGAAGCCATAAACCGGGGATTTCCAGAAAGTCAAGGGTAATGAAAAAAGTCAGTTACTACCAGAGACACCACCGCCCTTCTCTAAGAAGGCGGTGGCCTAAGGGTAGAACATGTAAACGATTGGCAATTAGCAAAAAGGAAATAATCAATCGAAAAGCGCGAAAAATACGTCGCGCCGACGAGGTAAAGAGACGGACGACAAAGCATCAGTCTCCTTTGGGAATCCCTTCTTCCTTCCCTTCGAAAACAAGTTTTTAAATTTTGCATCCTGTCCTAAACACCCTGAATACACAGAATAAACAGTTAGTCGATAGAACCCTTCAAATGATTTTCTTCGTTAATCTGATTGATTATTATATATGAACATTAGATAACAATTTGTTGAATAATTGTATCAATTCTTCTGTTTCCCACTTTTCAACCCTAATTTCTTCCAGATATTTCATTCTTATTTAATAGCTGGCAACTTTCATTTTTCTATATTCACAATTCTGCTGTTTCAGGATTGCGTTTACATTATGTGCAACATATTGTACCTGATGATCGTCTTCTTCAAGATCGCCGCTTTGTACGCTCACAAGACGGAGTTCTTTGAGCTAGTTAAATTCACTCAAAAGAACTTCTGGCACTCGAACTATGATTATCGCGAGAAATTAATTTTGAAGGATTGCAAAAGACTGTGTACCCTTTTCATCGTAGCCGTAAGCTTTTGCGTTCAAGGCACTTGCGCTGGTTACATGGTAACACCGCTTCTAGGTACGTCGAACCTCGAAAGAAGCAGAGTTACTTTCTGTTGTTACTTCTGTTTCATGTATTCGTACCATAAGATGATTGACTTCGACTATGAAATATTTTTTTTATTTTCAGCAAATATCGGAAAAAATCAATCGGAAAGGGTGTTACCATTCAATATGTGGATTGATTTTCCTACAGGATTATCGCCTTATTTCGAAGTGCTTTTTATCATACAGGTAAAATTTTAGTAATTATCTTTTTAATAATATTGCATATAAAAACGATATTGATAATTGAAAATTTACATCGTTGCAGATACTCTGCGTGTATCACGTCGGCGTGTGTTACATCTGTTTCGACAATTTCCTCTGCATTGCTAATCTTCACGTGGCCAGTCAATTTCGCATACTACAATACAGACTAACGAATTTAAATAACGAGACTCGCATTGAAGCAAACGATCATCAGACGGATCTCAACTTATTGAATTATGCGAATACATGCCACATTAAATTGAAGAACTGCGTGCAACATCACCAAGCGCTTACTGAGTACTGCAAGAGTTTAGAGAACGTATTTACGTTAATCATACTTGGACATGTGCTGTTTTTAGCCATGATAATATGCCTGGTTGGATATCAACTGTTTTTGGTTAGTGCATCATACACTTTCAACAAACACGTGCGGTTCTTAACTTCGTATACGCTCAAGTAGTTCGCAGACTGCAAAACGGGCAAAATGAAAGGGTTAATAGAGAGATTAGGGGTCACTAGTACTTTTAGAAATCTCTTCTTCATATTTCAGACTTTTTTTAAAATTTTTTACTTCATCTCACAAATAATGCACGCAAGCTAAGTAATTCGTTTATATAGATAGACACACCACCTTCGAGGAACGTTAGCTTGGTACTCAACTTGGCTGGCACCCTCTGCCAACTATTCATGTTCACGTACAGTTGCAATGGCTTGATACATCAAAGTCTGAACGTTAGCAGAGCCGCATTCTCGGGGCCGTGGGCATCTCTGCCAATGGACAAAACTGGCAAAACTATACGACAGGATCTGATAATTGTCATCATGAGGTCGAACAGATCCTGCTGTCTAACTGCCAGCGGATTCTTTCCTGTCTCTCTCGAAACTTATACCGGGGTAACTGTTTTATTGTCGAAGAAGATGTTTTTAATCACTCTTGTCAGTATCGATTAATTTGTCGTAGGTTCTTAGCACAGCAATGTCATACTTCACGCTCTTGAGACAATCCTCTATAAATCTGGTAAATACGTAACGCAATTTGCAGCACGCAATTGTGTTCGAGCGACAATCATATTGTATCATCAATATATATATATCTAAGTCAGCAGGTACACGATACAAACCATGCGAATGTAAATAAGAAGATATAATTGTATTATTGCCATCTTCGTATTAACCCTTTGCGCTCGAATGGCGACTCTCACTCGCCACGATGTTTCGCGTGGCAACTCGAGCGGCTGTATTTACGTTGAATTTCGTTATCTCCAATTGATAGATGCGAAGTATTGGTTCGAGAATGTGGTCCCTTAGACTGTTTATATCTTCGGTTGGAAAGTGACATTGTGACGTAAAATTCCTCTACGACTGTAGTCCTGAATACGACACGTATCTAGCGTTAGTACAGTTTCGACGTTCGTAACGAGCACACGTATCGCGAAATTTTCCACCACTCGTTTTTAATTTCGAGCAAGTGTAATTTCGAGGATGTGAGAAACAGAGAAATTAGTGTAACAGACAGTGAATCCGGAAGTAGCAGCGATGACCCACAAGATCCTGATACTTCAGAATGCCTTGGTAAGTGTTTTGTAAAATATTACAATTACACAGAACTTGAACTCCGATAATTACCTTTTCAAAATGTAAACACAGATAATATATCAATATATAACACTTTCGTATGTTAATTACTCTATAAATTCATTTACGCCCGAAATTGTCTCGAGTTGCAGCGCTGTCCGACCAAAAAAGTCGTCGAGCGCAAAGGGTTAAAGCCAATGAGTGTGACAGAAAATTAATTTGTATTCCTGGTTTCAATCAAATTGAGAAAGAAAAAGCTAGTTTCTTATATTTCACAAATACTTACGAGACAGAATACCCGAACTTCTAATTCACAGCACTGTTCAACCACTGCCAATGGAATTAAAGCACCCAACGGCACCCTTAAAGTTGAACACTCGCCACCCTCTTATAGTCATACATAATTCATCGACCCAATACTTCCTTCGCCTACCTTCTCACACCGGAGGCTACCAATTGCGCTGACACTTAAATCAGCTACTTATCTGCTAAGAAGATACATATTGCAAACGAGACAGCTGATCCAAGAATGACAACGGCGATCAAAGCGCCGTAAAGTCGAGTAGGTCTTCTTTAGTATAGACGACACGTAAACTAGAGGCCAAGAACAGAACCAGTCCATCGTTGGCGATTCAGGATGAGCTCGAAGAAGAAGAAAGACTTGTCCATCATCGTCATGTCGTTTTTCATGAGAATCGTTGGCTTTTGGCCGGCGTCTGGCAAGGCTGAGAAGTTATCGAGGAAGTTCGCCACGATTTACACTGTCATTGCCCTCCTCATTGCCATCGTGGTCGAGTCAAGAGACATCTACTTCTCCTGGGGAGATTTTAGCGTGAGTGAAGTATACAACGCTGTCTCATACTGGATGTTACTTATTAAAATTTGCGAATATTTGTTAATGTTTTAAGAATTTTGTTTTTTGTACAAAGAATAATTTATAGATTAACGTAAAAATAACAGGCTTATGTGTACGATTGTTGGGTTACAGGAATTCATATACATTTTGTGCAACGTTGTCGATGTCTCTCTGGTCTTGTACAAAATCTTTGTCTGCTTTGTATATAGAAAAGAGCTTCTTAATTTGATTCAGTACGCGAGAACGCACTTCTGGCATACGAATTACGAACCGCGCGAACAAATGATTATGGATTCCTGTAAATACACTTGCACCCTGCTCATATGTACCTTCGCTTTCTTCGCACAGGCAACAGTTATAACGTTCATAATAAGACCGATCGTAGGTGAGTCACTGCAAGATTAGTAAAAAAATAAGTACACGAAACTGGTTAGATTTCGAGGTATGACACAGAGTACATTTCAGAGTACATTATTTTAGAAATAAATATATTTTTCAGCGAATATTGGAAGAAACGAATCCGACAGAGTGCTTCCATTTAACATGTGGCTCGATTTGCCATTGTCGTTTTCACCGTATTTTGAAATAATCTTCGTGATACAGGTAAATGTGCTTTTATATAATCTACCTACTAAAAATATTTAAAACTGATGTAAATTTAATTTTTAATTCTTATTTGTTAGATTTGAAATATTCAAAATATTATATACTATATAACATCGTGTATATTCAATATATTCATAATACTATGATACAACAAAAGTAATAACTTACATTTTGGATTTTTTCAGGTTTTATCGTTGAACCATGTTGGTGTCTGCTATCTTTGTTTCGACAATTTCCTGTGCATTCTAAACATGCATACCGCAACTCAGTTTCGTATATTGCAACACAAATTTGCAAACTTAGGCAACAGAAATGGACAGGAATGCTATGAAACAGAAGAAAAGCCATCGTACAGTGCGGATAAATATTTCAGGTTTAAAAATATCATCGAACAGCATCAAGCGATCATCGAATATTGCAAAGGAATCGAGGAGGTGTTCACTCTTATTGTACTTGGGCAAATGTTAATCTTCAGCTTGTTAATATGCCTCAATGGATACATGATCCTTATGGTTAGTTACATTTGTGCAGTATGTTATTTTTTATATCAGTTCATTTACATTTACTAAAAATTCATGCAAACAACCTCAATTCTTTGATGTAATGATCCTATTTTTTCACATAATTTTTATAACAGAAAATAGAGGATTAATTTTGCTGTCCTCGCCATTCTAACTTCTCAATATTCATTTTATTATGCGTAATATATACCCATGTATAATTGGATTTCCATAGGACGACGCTCTTCTCACGAAGCGCTTGTTGTTCGGATTTCATATAATGGCTTGCTTGTGTCAATTGTTGATGGTCACCTACAGCTGCGACTATTTGACGCGAGAAAGCACGAACGTGGCTAACGCCGTGTACGGAAGCTTATGGCCGAGTTTATCAATGGATAAAAGTGGACGACTGTTGCGAAGAGACCTGGCGTTCGTCATCATGAGGTCTAACGTTCCCTGTTGCCTGACTGCCGGTGGGTTCTTCGTTGTGTCGTTGGAAACGTATACTGGGGTAACAAATGACATTTTCTACGGTTAATTTAATTTAACCCCTCTCACCAGACTTTATTTGAGGAAAGCTCGAATTTTTCATTCGATATTTTGCAGATTCTAAGTACTGCTGTCTCGTACTTTACGCTGTTGAGGAATCACGTGGAAGTTGCAGTAAATGCCCAATAATTTTGCAATTAATGAACTTGAAGGAGATTCTAATTTTATAGCGAAATTATGCGATGTAACTTTTATATAAGGCAATATGTAATTAAATAATGATAGTACTCTTACGTGTACATACGCCTCCGACATATGGATTGCACATTGCGTGACTGTGTAACCGGAAAAGATCGACCACATGACACTTTACAAACCAGTACGAAATAGTTGCACCATATATCAGCTTTGCTGCAGTCATCGTTCACTTTTTGATACCAGAACACATCTGTTACTTTCATCGAAGTTGCACATAACGCGTCAGTCTAATATAGATATTTCATGCATGAACGCTAAGAAGACGATGGCGCATCTAAAAACGCCAAGAGGGAGGATGCCTTGAATTGCCTCTATCGCCTCCCCTACTATAGCGCACCTGAAAATACTTTTTTATTACAGATCGTGCTTCCTCCTTTTCTTCGAGAATCTCCTTGAAGATAAATTTCTTTTTTTCCAACCTCTTTGGCTATAGATCTCCAATTTTTTACAATTAGAGGTTTCGTAATATCAGAATCATATATAACTCATCGATTCCATTCATATAGCACATTCAGAATAACTAACGGTAGTTAGTTTCATTTTACTTCCAGTATCATTTCTTTGTTATTTTACCGAATCATTATGCACAAATGGGAAACGTAAAGTAAATACAAGGTACGCCATCGATGAATAAAGAATGTGAACGGGTCGAAGCAATTGGCTTGAACCGTCTCGGCTACAGGTTCAATATTCCATTATTGGCGACTCGACATGGCTGTTTCGAAAAGTAACGACGTGTCTATCGGTATAACGTCGGTTTTTATGAAGCTCGTCGGTTTATGGATGGCGGCTGATCGCGCTGAGCAACGTGTCAGAGACTGCACACTGAGTTACACATTGATCGCGATACTGTTCGCTGTCTGGGTGCAGGCGAGAGACATTTACTACTCGTGGGGTGATTTCAGCGTGAGTACGCGAATAATTAGTCTTCCATCGAAGTGTTGAAAAGCAACCGGTGATTTATGTGGTGTCATCTAGATACAATGTCCCTGGTTTTCTTCTAATTCATTGCAGACATCAAAACGGTTTGTTCCTAGCGTGCAACAAATTTTTTGAGGGTGACACCCTCTGTTCTTTCTTCATATGCGAAAAAAAATATTTTCTTCTTGATTGAATATTAATAATATCACGTTACAGACTCGTCAATAAAATTTATAAACGCTTTATATCTTGTTCACAGGCCTGTCTCTTTACTACCTGCAACATTTTATCGGTAGCAGTACCTCTATTTAAAATACTCGTTTTATTGGCGCATAGAAAGGACTTTTTCCGATTGATCTTATATGTACAAGAAAAATTCCTGCAAGCGGAATATGACGACTATGAAAGGAAGATTGTAATGGACTGTAAACGAAAATGTACCTTCTTTGTGTGTTTATTGATATTCTCCACGAAAGGAACCCTTATTTGTTACGTCATCAATCCACTTGTCGGTAAGTCGAATAATGAGAAACTTGGAGGAATTTAATTAACAGTTTAATTACTGCTGACGCCTAAAGGTGCTTAGGAAACTTACGCTTTTGATACCATAGAGGCTTGAAAAACTTGCTTTTATGGCCGTAGACGCCTAAAGGCGTTTAGAAAAATTGCGATGCATTAATTGTCTGCAGTTTCATTTCAGCGAATATTGGCAAAAACGAATCAGACAGAATACTTCCATTCAATATGTGGATCGACTCATTAATATTGTCACCGTACTTCGAATTAGCATTCGTGCTGCAGGTAGGTGCTATTCCCTCATCCTGTTCAACTATGAATTTTCTATGTCTTTACAGGTTCTCTCCTTGTACCACATTGGCGTGAGTTACTTCTGTTTCGACAATTTCTTATGCATTATGAACCTCCACGCAGCTAGCCAATTCCGCATTTTGCAATACAGAATGGCCAAAATGGCGGACTTGATGAGGAGCGAGAAACGTGAGAAATATGAGAAATTGGCTACGAGTCCGTCGAACTTCGCGAGGATATCTTATGCGATATTTAAGGAACACGTTCGACAGCATCAAACGTTGATCGCTTATTGCGACAAACTCGAGGAAGTATTCAATTTAATTGTCCTGGGACAAGTGTTAACGTTTAGTCTGCTGATTTGCCTCGATGGATATCAAGTTCTCATGGTCAGTGCCACGATTGGTATATATTATTAATTCCTACGTTCTTCCTCTCTGCAATATTTTGCTTTTTTGAAAGTAAAGTTTTCAAGAGTTTCTTACATTCAAATTATTCTTCTTAATCAATTACAGTATGAATACTGCAATTTAAAAATTACACCTCACATAAATTATTTTGTTACTGATACTATACAATTAAACTTTTCAATCCAAAGATCGACCCTTTCACAGATCATTTAGTACCTTCGTTCACCGTATAAATTAGAAATTATTATTACCACTGCTACAATTGAACAAAATTTGTTTCTCAGCCGATATTTCCCACCCGAAGACGACTGATCTTCACGTTTCACTTATCAGCAGCCTTAAGTCAGTTGCTGATGTTCACGTACAGTTGCGACTGCATAATACGAGAAAGCACGAGAGTAGCCTTGGCAGTATACAGTGGACCCTGGCCACTCCTGCCAACGACTACGAGCGGAAGAATGATGAGGAAAGACTTAACACTCGTTATTATGAGATCCGGCTCACCCTGTTGCTTAACTGCCAGGAGATTCTTCGTTGTGTCTCTAGAAACGTACACTGGGGTAATGGGAACTCGTTATTTCTTTTACTTGTTGTAACACACCTATAGCAAACCCCGTAAAGCGGTTTATTTGAAAATTGTAGACATTGTGAAAAATTATTGTTTTAAATAAAATTAATCTTTTTTTTCTGTTGCAGGTTTTAAGTAGTGCAGTGTCATACTTTACGCTGTTGAAACAGCGTGGAGAATCAATTAGCTCATAGTACACTATGGTTCTAATACTGTAAATACGTACATATGGTAGGCGGTATTAAAACTTGTACATAAAACAGGTTATTGTTGTACTTATATTTCACTGGAGTATAAATTAATTGTTCTACTTCCCTATTAATTCTCATTTGTGTAGATATATTAATAATTCACTGTGCAAATAATTTTTTATTGTCTTATTCTATTACGTACACGTATAGGATCATATTCTATATCATACTCACAATAATTGCTCTGTGTAGGGATTAAGAGTACTCGTCGGAGAAAATAAACGAAGTCCATTTAAAAATTCACAGGAAAACATTTTTCACGAATGTTCAAGCAAAAAATTTATAAGATTCACTTTTGGTTATAATATACACGTCGTATCAACGTTAAACGAGGTATAGCGAGTAGCCTAGAGGCACACGGAAGAAGGGTGGCTTTGAACATCCCCTTCTAGACGTGCCCTCTGCTACAACGCAACTAGAAATCCACACTTTCTCGTTACAAACTACTCTTCGTTTTTCCCCCCAGATGAAACTTAGTTACAGACAATTTTCTTAACTTTCACGTCACGTTCAATAAATTAAATTCCTCCCTTTACAAAAGGACGCCTCGCAGCCGATTGCAATTATCCAGTCTCTCAAGGTGTACTCGCAATCCCCTCCGTATCATGCATAACCTATCGATCCCATTTATGCGGCACTTGTATCGCGAAATACCTTTCCTTTATTATCCCATCGATTACATGGGGAAAGTAAATACAAAGCATGCGATCGACGAACAAAGAATGCGAGCGGATGAAAGCTACTAATCCTCGATACATTGTTGCAATTGATGCTAGACGTCGCGTAGAGTTCTGTGACTGGTAACGATATGACTGTTTTTAAAAGCGACGATGTGTCCATCGGTATAACGTCGATTTTTATGAAGCTCGTCGGTTTATGGATGGCGGCTGATCGCGCTGAGCAACGTGTCAGAGACTACACATTGAGTTACACATTGGTCGCGATACTGTTCGCTGTCTGGGTGCAGGGTAGGGACATTTATTACTCGTGGGGTGACTTCAGCGTAAGTGCGTAGAGATATCTAAATCGTCGCACTGGGAAATAAGTCTCTAACGCGATTTCAGGCACTTTTTAGTTCCGTCGACGGTTTATAATCATAAAAATATTAAGCGACAGACTCGTGTTTTCGTTCGTAGGCTTGCCTTTTCACCATGTGCAATATTTTATCCGTGGGAATACCATTCTTTAAGATACTCGTTCTATTGGCACATAAAAACGACTTTTTCCGACTGATCGTGTATATAGAACGAAAGTTTCTGCACGCGGAATACGACGAATATGAAAAAGGGGTAGTGATGGATTGCAAACGCAAGTGCGCCTTCTTCGTTTGTCTGCTCATATTTTCTACCAAAGGAACTATTATTTGTTATATTATCAATCCACTTATGGGTGAGTTGTTTAATTTCAGATTTGCAAAAATATAAAGAAACACTTTGACAGCGTACATCAAATTTTACATCCGTTTACATCATGAGTGATCTGTATTTCAATTTCAGCGAATATTGGGAAAAACGAGTCGGACAGAATATTGCCGTTCAATATGTGGATCGATTCATTGACATTATCGCCATATTACGAAGTAACGTTCGTACTACAGGTATGTACCATCATTTTTCAGCACTGTTCATATTCATGGTAAAGAGAATTCGAGAGATATTAACATAATCTCCAATATTGCACGAAATACACAGTGTCTTGCTTAAATTGAGCATTAAAATTGTTTCAGCTGTATCTGAACATACATAAATGAATGAACTACTAGAAAAATAATTGAGACAATGTTATTTCACTTGACATCTTTCGAGACGTTCCATTTCAGTGAGACATTTCGTGCATTTCGTGGAAAGTCACCCTTTAACGATTCATTAAGATTCTGCTTATCCTTTCTTTTCCAGACAAGTACGTCCACTTAATTACCATTTCGCAATCGTCACACTAATTAACAACAATCCAAAGAAAATTTCATCACTAAACAGCCTTCGATTAATTCATTGAACCATGCAATTTGCGTGTCTCCCGTAGGTTTTGTCATTGTACCATATCGGCTTGAGTTACTTCTGCTTCGACAACTTCCTGTGCATCATGAATCTACACGCAGCTAGCCAGTTTCGTATCTTACGGTACAGGATGGCGAAAATGCCAGACATCATGGACAAAGTGGAACGAGGGAAAGGTCAGAGATTAACTACCAGTTCGTCGAGCTTCGCGAGGAAGTCTTACGCGATGTTTAAGGAACACATCCGGCAGCATCAAGTGTTGATCGCGTATTGCGACAAACTCGAGGAGATATTCAACTTGATCGGTCTGGGACAAGTGTTGACTTTCAGTTTGCTGATCTGTCTCGATGGATATCAAGTTCTTACAGTAACTATCATTACAAACGTGTATTACCATCGCTGCTATTACTAACGCGATATTCTTTCCTCAGCCAGAATTTCCCACCAGAAGGCGGCTGATCTTCACGTTTCACTTAACTGGAGCGTTATGCCAATTGCTGATGTTCACGTACAGCTGCGATTGCATTATTCGAGAGAGCACGAGCGTGGCTTTGGCAGCGTACAGTGGACCGTGGCCACTTCTGCCAACGACCAAGAGCGGAAAAATGGCGAGGAAAGATTTGACGCTCGTCATTATGAGGTCTGGTGTACCTTGTCGTCTAACTGCTCGAGGATTCTTCATCGTGTCACTGGAAACTTACACTAGGGTAATCTAAACGATTAAAATCAATTCACGGTTTCACTGTAGTATAATAAAAGTTCGATCAATTGTTTGTTACAGGTTTTAAGTACCGCGGTATCTTATTTTACACTGTTGAAACAGAACGAAGACACCGCTGACACGTAATACGTAATTCTGATAGTGTACATAATCTAACAGTTGCATTAAATCATGTACTAAATGGATCGTTTACTGTATTTCTTCCGATGTCGAGTATCGCTGTTACTAACATTTTTATTGTCAATAGTTCTATAATAAAAAAGAATTATTGTTATATTAATTTTACCTTGTAATCCAGGAGATATTAGAGCCATTGCAGATCTCAGAACTCACTCGCATCCTTCACGAAGATCATGAGTCACGAATAACACCGATGCACTAATTAAAATTGATTACTTCACCATTATGAGACTACACGCTTCTCATTCGTTGTACACCGATAGAGCATCATACTCCTCAGCACCATTGACCAGCTCTAACTCGTTTACGCACGCAGAATAACGTTCAAACCTCCAGTTTAGGATCGATAGACCACAGCTACAGTCCAGAAAATGACAAACCACAGTGGTCACTTATAAATGATGCAACGCTGTCAACCGTTCTTACTGATTTGGCTTTTTGAATCTCTGCTGAAGCGGGGCAATCGTTTCCGGTTTTCACGCTGTTCGACGCGCGACGCGAAAAGGATCGTTCGATCAAAGTAATGCCTGTCACTTTGACAAATTACACGCGTCGAAATATCCATGGAATATGATATACATATCTGTGACATCGTCAAACACTTAGCAGTCATCAGTATGCAATCGAGAAGGCACTTGGACGTGTCGATAATCTTGTGCACTTTGCTGTTGAAGATCGTTGGACTATGGCTAACTCAGGACTCTGTTGAGGAACGTCGAAGGAAGGCGATGATCGCTTTCACTTTGTTCTCCACGATCTTCGCCACGTTCGTCGAAGGCAGAGATTTGTATTTCACGTGGTTGCATAAGGGAGTAAGTTTATCGAATCCTCTTAAATTCACATTCGTGGCAATTAAGTTGCATCGTTTGCTGAATGTTGCTTTTATGTTTTTTTTTTTTTAAATTGAATTGTCAATGTCTGATAACGTAAATAGTTGTCACTCGTATGATTAATCTTGAACGGGAGACATCAGTATTTTTAGCGGTGCAATTCTTGTAGACGCTATTTTATAATCCATGTAACTAGGTGTATTCTGTTGCATTCTAGGATGTACTTTATGTTTTCACCAACATTTTAACCGTGGTTATGGCTTTAATTAAGATATATATCATACTGATGCACAAAGTGGAGTTTCTAGATCTGATTGCGTACATGCAAGACAAATTTTGGAACGTTGATCATGATACCAACGAGGAAGCAATTTTGGAGAATTGCAGGAGGACTTGTATCTTTTTTATTTCTGGCGTTAGCCTTATTGGTGTATGCGTTATGTTCTCGTACGTATCATCACCCTTTACAGGTGAGTTGACCATTTTTAAGCGCAGTATCTGGAAACGCGCTTCATTAAATTATCCTTCTCGACTTTTTTTCATCGTCACGTGTTTATTATAAAATTGACATCCGTGTCAAGGGATTCTTATGTGTGTTTTTGTGCAATAAATGATTTTCGCGTTTGTTACAGCGCACAGCTCAGGTAATGAATCTGAGAGATTGCTTATATTCAATATGTGGACAGATCTACCCTTGTCAACGACGCCTTACTATGAAATGACCTATGTTCTGCAGGTATTTCACGTTTTACGATTTTTAAAAGCATGCTGCTTATTTGTTATCATATTTTAATGAATAATATAGCAATAATTTTTTTACAAAAAGTAGTAGTTTATTATAGAAGTAAAGGAATAAGATAATAGATAAGATAAAAGTCAGGATTTTCAACTATGCAAATATAAAACGAAGCAATATCAAAATCTGGTCTTCTTACAGGTTGTAACTTTGTGCCAAATAGGGGTGTGTTATTTTTGCTTCGACACTATTTTCTGCATCATGACTATTCACGTGTCTGGTAACTTTAACATTTTACGGTACCGATTCTCGAAACTGTGCGACGTACATTTTCAAATAACCGAAAAAGGGGCACAATCGATACTGGAGAACCACGTACGCGCGACATATGCGAAACTTAAGATTTACGTTCGACAACATCAAGCGTTAATCTACTTTTGCGAAAAACTTGAGGACGTCTACACGATGATTATACTTGGACAAGTGTTGATGTCCAGTTTATTGATCTGCTTGTTTGGATACCAAATGTTGTTGGTTGGTTACTTTCTATATCTCTACGAATCTGTAATCATGTTAAAAATATTTGACTTCGCAGCGGAGTCATTAGAGTTGCTGAGCAAATGTGGGGTTATTTAATAAGAATAGGTTCCCTTCTAAGTGGAAATACTCAAGATACTGTGTAGATAGTTGGAATACTCAGAATCCTGTACACATATTTCAGTTTTTAGATGAAGATGGTGTATTTCGAATATCGTGTCTGTTTTTTCTTAGGCTCATGCACCTCCAGAGAGACGTTCCATGTTCTTCTTTCTCATAAGTGGCTCGATGGCTCTGCTGTTTATGTTCACATACGGTTGTAATTCTGTAATGGACGGGAGTGCCGACGTGGCAATGGGAGCATACTCAACGCTATGGATGATAATGCCAATGAACAAATTAGGGAGGATGCTGCGAAAGGATTTAATAATGGTAATCGTGAGGTCCAGGAAAATGTGCTGTCTGACTGCGAACGGATTCTTTCCCGTGTCGCTAAAGACTTATACTTCGGTAAGCGAGCAACGGGATTTAACTTTTCATTATTATCATTAGTTGTGAACTATTGCCAACTGTGAAACGCGACTTATATCACGAGATTTTTCAATTTTACTGTAACACCTGCATACTTAAATCGAACATTCGAAAGTTAAAATTATTTAATTTATTGTTACAGATCTTGAGCACTGCCGTATCGTATTTCACATTATTACGAAACCACGCAGAACAATCGACTATAACATAACTAATATCTAAATATCCGATCAACCTGTAACACGAACGTAAACTATTCGAACGACTATGCGTCCATGTCTATCACTTGCATACATATATCTCATAAAAGAGTAATAAACGTAATTGCCTCATCTTCGATTTTTCGTTTCATTTTGGCAGTTTTCCAAAATTGCTTCTCAACATTCTTTAATGTAATCAAGACGATAAAATGTATACCTGGTATGTATCGTACAGTGTTCGCTTTGCTGGATCCAAATTAAGACGTCCATCTTCGCAAATTAGTGATTGAGGCTTTGCACTGTGCACTTATTTACTTGAGCTCGTTTCACTTTCGTAATTCACAGATTCCACCTGGACGACGAACAGGCCACTGTAGGACCACAATCAAACGATAGAAGAGTGACTAGGCTATGGTTCACCCAACGCTCTGCGCCCTTGAAAAATAGTCCTCCACTTTGAAGTTGCCCGTCTGTGTTCAGGCTACAGAATAATATTCGACGTTCACCACATAGTCAACGATCGATAGGTGACAACTGGAGTTCAGAAAATGGCAAATCATAAAGAATCAGAGGTCGGTGAATAATGCAACGCAGACAACTGTTCCTACTACTTAGAAAGGTGACAATCATTTTTTGAAGCTATAAGAACGCCCAATGAACCGTGGAATGGAAGGTGTAAAAAAGGATCAACGCTTTATCTATCGTTGCGATCATTTTTGCGTGCCAAAACGCCAGGAAAGTGATACACCGGTGGTTTTGAACGATCGACAGTCATCATGCAGACGAAGAAGTATTCAGACCTATCGATAAGCCTGTGTACCTTCTTGTTGAAGTTGGTAGGTCTATGGAGAGCTGACAATCCTAGCGCAATGCGTCGACGACTGATAATGCTCTCTTACACGTTGTTTCACACGCTATTGGCTATAGCCATCGAAGTCAGAGATTTTTATTTCACGTGGATCAACAAGGATGTAAGTGTAATAGAGTTATTTTACGTTAAATTTGTATATAAATTTAAATTTTGCTACGCTTCAGGATATCTTTTATGTTCTCACTAACTCCTTAACCATATTCATGGCTTTGGCGAAGATATATATTATCTTGATACACAAGGTCGAATTTTTGGATTTGATCGCATATATGGAAGACAAATTCTGGAACGTTAATTATATAAGTGAAGAGAAAAAAATATTAGATGGCTGTAGAAAAACTTGTATGTTTTTCGTACTCACTGTCAGCATCGTTGGACTATGCGTTACTGTGTGTTATATAATGAACCCTCTAATTGGTAAGTTAAAACAATTTCCTCTAGGAAATTTTTATTCGATCGAAAGAAAAATTTATGTGATGAATTATTGCCGTTTGTCATATTATATATTCAAAGAAAGACCAAAACTAAGAGACTTTTATCTCAAAGAGAAGATTATTTCAAGGGTAGACTATAGTAGTTGTTTAAATTTATCTTGATATCAATTATAGTTTCGCAAAATCGCAAATATATGGTGTCATTTAATTATTTTTTACTAACATAGAATTTTTTTCTAATTTTCGATGCACTGATTTGTAACTGACCAAATACTAAGTTTTCAAAAATGCCGGTTAATATTGAAGCGCGTACTCTCTATATTTACAATTATGTTTTTATAATTGCTTGTATCTGTCTTGCTTCTCTGCTTGAAACCCTCAACAGAAGGTAACATGCAATTTGTACATTTGTTGCAGCACGTAGTGCAAACAACCAATCCGAAAGATTGTTTTTATTTAATTTATGGCTCTCTGGTCCGATGACGGCCTCGCCTTACTACGAAATGACATACACCCTACAGGTACTATACAATTATCCATGTTTCAGAGAGCATAGCAATTATGATTGTTCTTACAGGTTATAAACATGTATCAAATAGGAGTGTGCTATTTTTGCTTCGATACAATTTTCTGCATTATGGCGGTACACTTATCCGGTCAGTTTCGTATACTACAACTCAGGTTTACGAAACTGTGCAACATAGAATATCGAATAACCGAAAAAAGTGCAGAAACGATGCTGAAAAACCATATAGAGAAGTCTTACAGAAAATTTAAGAGATACGTACAAGAGCATCAGGCGCTTATCCGTTTTTGCGATAAACTCGAGAATGTGTACACGTTGATTATACTCGGTCAAGTGTTGGTGTTCAGTTTGTTAATTTGCTTGTTTGGTTATCAGATATTGTTGGTTAGTGTCTGACGTATCTGCACAGAAAATTAGAACCAGTTAATCATACAAGACATATACATTCATTAATTTACAGATTGATAATTTGGAAATTTCGCACAACTATTCAATCACACACATATATGTGTACCATTAAAATAATATATATAGTATATTGTAGTTTTTAAGTAGGGACGCAAATTTTTTAAACATTGAATTTTTTCTTAGACCAATGCTCCTCCTGCGAGACGTTCGATTTTCATCTGTCTGATGACCGGTTCTATGGCGTTGTTGTTCATGTTCACCTACAGTTGTGATGTGGTGATAGAACGAAGTGATGACATTGCTATCGGAGCATATTCAGCGCTGTGGACAATTACAAGAATGGATAAATCGGGGAAGATGCTTCGTAACGATTTAATATTAGTAATGATCAGAGCCAGACGAGTCTGTTGTCTGACCGCGAACGGATTTTTCCCTGTGTCGCTAGAAACTTACACTTCGGTAAATATAGTACGCACTGCAGAGAAAATCCATCACAACTTTCACTTTAATGATAGATAAAAAAATAGTTGACTAATTTAAAATGTGAAATATATGGAGTATTCTTAGGAATAAAATTCGAGAAATAATTAATTAAAGTAGTACGTGGGAGTTTAAAGTAGTGTAATTTAATTGTTGCAGATTCTAAGTACTGCAGCTTCGTATTTCACACTATTAAGAAGCCACGTAGAACATACATAGCTAACGTAACTGATATCCGTTAAAAGGAAATGTATTCGTAAAAAAAAAAATTAACAAATGTAATTTGTTATAGCCTCTGGGTAGTACCTCGTATTAAAAACATACTATTAACACAAGTATTAAAAGATTACGCAATACTATTTAATGAATTAACAAAGATTAACCTTCGAACACCATACTCCACATTTAAGCAACGTCGCAAGTCATTTGTAAGGTTTATCGTTTCTTCAGCTACAGTCACATTCTACTGCCAACCATTACGTAATTCTACGCAGAGTTCTATACTCGATACCCACCCCCCTGTTCGTTAAAGCATGAATAAATCATTGATCGTAATAACAATTGCATGTTACGCGAATACCAACAAAGAACAATGCACTGTGTCACTTAAAACCAAATATACCATGTACATTTGCAAATCAAAGACACGCTACGTCTGGTCAATTGCTTCCGATACTTTTCGACAATTGACCGGTTCGCGCAGCTATAAATTTCGAATTGATCCGTCCGATCGTTCGAGATTCAGTATGATGAGCGTGAAGTATCGCAAGGACATTTCTTTCAGTCTAGCAGCTTACTTCCTGAAAGTCGTCGGCATCTGGTTGGCCGCGAATCGGTTCGAGGAATGGTTCAGAAACACAACGGTGGTGTACACCATCACTACACTGATCTTCTCTATATGGGTTCAGATGAGAAGCTTGTACTTCTACGGAGGCGACTTCAGCGTAAGTGTATTCTGTGAAGCAATTTTTGCGTCTTTGTATGCGCACTCAATTTTAATTTGACGTGGATTCAGCTGCTGACTGTGAGACCATAGTGAAAATATTAATGTAACCCCGCACACGTTACTCAAAAGAAGTGATTAATTTCTCAGTTATTATTTACTCGATTAATTATTAACTCGATTTTTAAATTTTGATTCTCAGAATTAATTTTTATGTAATGTCTGTGTACAATTCATTCAATTCGAATGATTCAGGTTTTCGGCTACATCCTGTGCAATAGTTTGGGATTGTTCTTGGACTTGCTCAAAATAATCCTGATATTCATACACAAAAAGAAATTTCTCCACCTGATCGTATACATGCAAAAGAATTTCTGGCACTTCGATTACGACGAGTACGAAAATTTGATCGTAGCAGAAGCGAAGCAAATGTGCTTCTACTTCGTCTGTGTATTCTCATTTTTCTCTCAATCCACGGTCGTCTCCTACACGATACGACCACTTATATGTAAGTTTACTTGATGTTATAATTCGAAGACAAAACCACGAATGAGAAACGAAAATCTGTTGGTAATGCAATTTTAGCAAACATCGGGAAAAATGAATCAGAACGAACGCTCATATTTAATATGTGGCTGGATCTACCGTTGTCAACAACACCATACTATGAAATTATGTACGTGATACAGGTACTGCTCTTTTTCCTAGAAAAATATTATATTCCTTCTAAATTACAAAAACAGGAATTTGGATCACTTAATATTTTATTAATAAGAATAATTCTTCTTACTGATTCGCATAGGCTTTCGCTTTATATCAGGCTGGCGCGTGCTATCTCTGCTTCGACAACATATTTTGCATTATGTGTCTACATGTCGCCAGTCAATTTCGTATATTGCAATACAGGATGGCAAACATACAAAGGCCAGAGGACGACTCTTTTTCAAAGCAATGTTATGTCACTCTTAAACGCTATATTCAACAACACCAAGCTCTGATTGATTTTTGCACCACGCTCGAAGAGACATATACAGTGATTGCACTGGGTCAAGTGATAATGTTCAGCAGCCTGATATCGTTCCTGGGATATCAAGTGATTTTGGTGGGTATGAATCATAAATACATATACTACAAATAAGGCACAATAAATAAGTAAAAAGTAATTCTCGTAATCTAGTTCTCTATTTTAAATGCAATGCAAAGTCAACTGTAAGCAGATTCAGTCAGGCCCACAGACCAGTAGACTCGAGAAACTTGAAGGAGTGCTATTGATCTTCTGATCAGCTCATCTGAATTTGCTTGGGCTTAATTAAAGTGAATAGGTTGCGTTAATGAAAATACTAATTTTTTCGTCTTATATCGTTTAGCAAAATAACATTTTATGAAATAAAAGCTATGTATACTAACCTGTAAGTTATATTCTATACTAAACTACTCTCTGCCAGTTGTGTCATAAGTGGGACAGTTTGTCGAAAAGGAAACCTATTTCGTACGTGAAAATTGTATACCATTGTACAGTCGAACATCTGTTTAATATTTTCAATATTTCGTGGTATGCAGGTGGACCTGGCTCCATCATGGCGTCTTTCTTTCATAAACTATTTACTGGCCACCATGTGTCAGCTGTGGATGTTCGCTTACAGTTGCGATTGCGTGACGAGAGAAAGTGAGAATGTCTCTCTGGCTGTATATACAGGGCCATGGATAAATCTGCCGATGGACAATTTTGGGAAAATGGTACGAAAGGATTTGCAACTCGTCGTCATAAGATCAGGTCGATCTTGTAATCTGACTGCCGGTGGTTTCTTTCCTATATCTCTTGAAACCTATACCAAGGTAACTATCATCGAATACTTAGTGCCTTCGTAACGTGTTATCCATTCAATTAGACAATTTAATTTTATCATTTACAAAGTCACGAGTTAATCGTTTCTTGTTCATGCGATTGTTGCTGGCGATTGTTGCTGGCGCTTGTTTTGTCATACTTCTTCATTACAGATCATGAGTACTGCGATGTCATATTTCACCATAATGAAGCAGCGTACCGTGGACGCAGCAAATACATAATTTCCTTAGCTTTCGTCTCGTATATGTATGCAAGGTATCATCTACTTACAGCGTTACATAAGATAGCAAATCGAAAAGCTAGAATGAAATTATTTCTTTGTACTTTTAATAATGATTATTTGCATAACCAATTGCATATGACATAATATCTAAATATCTTGACTGCATTAATGCTTTCTACCATCATTTTTTGGTAGCATTCTTTCAAGTATTTACGAACGGCTGTAAAGAAGCGGAAATAACCAAACTCACCACTAATTTCTGTTGGATCACAGTATTTCCGAACATAATGTTACAATTTATTTTTTACACAAGTTCCAAAGACATGTTCCTCTCCGTAGAGCCACATTATGCTACCAGCCACTACGAAATTCCACTCACAGTCCCGTACTCGATATCCACCCCCACTGTTCTTTAAAACATGAATAACTCATTGATCACAGTTACAATTGCACATTTCGCGAATACTACCACTTAAGTTCAAGTACACTGTATGTACATAATGAAGCAATAGAGAATCATTTGCAGATCAAAGGCACGCTACGACCGTCCAATTTCCTCCGATACTTTTCGATAATTGACAGGTTCGCGCAGCTATAAATTCCGAATTGATCCGTCTGGTCGTTCGAGATTCAGTATGAGCTTGAAGCACAGCAAGGACATTTCTTTTAGTATAGCAGCTTACTTCCTGAAGGCAGCCGGCATCTGGTTGGCCTCGAATCGTTGCGAGGAATGGTTCAGAAACATCACAGTGGTGTACACAATTACTTCACTGATCTTTTCTATATGGGTTCAGTTCAGAAACCTATATTTCACCTGGGGCGACTTCAACGTAAGTGCAAACTTCAGTTTTGTGTTTCCGTGATTAGTTCAGAATTGATCTCGTGCTATCAAACAAACTTCATATCGTTACATGCGATCTTAATTTAATTTCGCATTGGATGGACCAATGGCTTTAACATGCGTCAGTTCTAAAACTGCAGTGAAAAAAGCCATCAGTTTCTTACTTATTTCTTCACGTACGTCCTACAGAATATTAACATTGAATATTAAAGGTGGATACATAGTAACAAAATTAACAACCTAAGAGACAGTGGACAAGATTATTACTTTCAACTATTTTTACTTACAAGCTATTTTTACTTACAAGTCACGAACTTTATCAAATAAAAATACTTTTTCTAATTCTTACTTTGAATGAATGATAGTACGTAACGCATGTACGCAATTTATTCAGTTCGAACGGTTTAGATTTCCGGCTACATCCTGTGCAACAGTTTGGGACTGTTCATGGACTTGTTCAAAGTAGTCCTGATATTCATACACAAAAGGAAATTTCTTAACCTGATCGTTTACATGCAGAAGAATTTCTGGCATTTCGATTACGACGATTACGAATATTTGATCGTAGCAGACGCGAAGCAAATGTGCTTCTACTTCGTCTGTGTATTCTCATTTTTCTCCCAATCCACAGTCTGTTGCTACGTTCTGCGACCACTTATATGTAAGTGTTCTTGACATTTCGATGACAAAACCGCGAATGATAAACGAAAATCTGTTGGTAATGCAATTTTAGCAAACATCGGGAAGAATGAATCAGAACGTGCGCTCATATTTAACATGTGGATGGATCTGCCATTGTCAACGACGCCATACTTTGAGATTATGTACGTGATACAGGTATTACTCTTTTTCTTTAAATTACACTTTTCTTTTTCGACATAGCTAATATATGCCTGCTATAATTAAATAACTAAATTTCTCTTACTGGTGCGCGTAGGCTTTGGCTGTGTATCATAATGGTGTGTGTTATCTCTGCTTCGACAATATGTTCTGCATTATGTGCCTACACGTCGCCAATCAGTTTCGCATATTACAATACAGGATGACAAACGTACAAAATGCAAAGAATAAAGAGGAACACGTCTGTTCTTTCGAGGAATGTTATGTCACTCTTAAACACTGTATCCGACAGCACCAATCCCTAATCAGATTTTGCGATGTACTCGAACAGACGTGCAGAATGATTGTACTGGGGCAAGTGATAGTTTTCAGCGCGTTAATATCTTTCATAGGATATCAAGTGATTTTGGTAAGTATGTGTAACAATTATATACATATGGAAAAAGTGACTTTACCGAGATCGTGTTTAAACTCTTTACTGTGCCCCAAACGTGGGGTCGAGACAGAGATAGTTAACTACAAGTAGATCCAACCGAGCGTCGAACATCTGTTTCACATTTTCCATATTTCGTGACACACAGGTCGACTTGCCTCCATCATGGCGGCTTTCTTTCATAAGCTATTTGATGTGCACCATGTGTCAGCTGTGGATGTTCACGTACAGTTGCGACTGCGTGACGCGGGAAAGCGCGAACGTCTCTTTGGCCGTTTACACGGGGCCGTGGATAGATTTGCCGATGGACAAGTTTGGAAAAATGGTACGAAAGGATTTGCAACTGGTCATAATAAGATCGAGACGAGTTTGTAATCTGACCGCCTGCGGCTTCTTTCCTATATCCCTTGAAACTTATACCAAGGTAATTGGTATCGAACACATGTTTTCTAACGTGTCAATCACTCGTTTTCAATTTTAAACGAGTTCATTCTTTCTCGTTTTTACGGTTTTTAATGATACTTGTTTTGTCATATTTTTTCATTGCAGATCATGAGTACTGCAATGTCGTACTTTACCATAATGAAACAGCGTACCGTGGACGCAGCAGATACATAGTTTCTTTAGCCTCTATGTCGTGTGTGTATGCAGGGTACCATCTACCTAACGTTACAGCTGAATGATTTGATGCGAGGTAGCAAATCGAAAGGCTAGAATAACATTGTTTGTTTCTGCTCTTAATAATAATTATTTATATAACCAATTACATATGATGATTTATAACCCTCCTATCATTTAACTTTTAACCTTTTTTTCCAATTATTTTCTTGTAACATATCTTCGAATATTTATAAACTACTGAAAACTGTAATAATCAAACTCACCATTAATTTCTGTTGGGTCAGAATATTTCCAAACAAGATGTTACACGTTTGCAGTTTAACCACACAAGTTCCACATACATGTTTCTTCTCGCAGAGCCACATTCTACTGCCAGCCGCTACGTAATACCAGTCAGAATTCATTATTCGATATCTACCCCCACTGTTCGTTAAGTCATGAATAACTGATTGGTCGTAATACAATAACAATTGTACGTTAAGCGAATACCAGGAAAGAAGAACACACGGGCCCCACTTAAGATCAAATGCACCGCGTATACATAGCGAAGCAATAAAGGATCATTTGAAGATCAAAAGCACGCAAGTTCTGACCAATTGCTTCCGATACTTTTTCGATAATTGAGAGGTTCGCGTAGCTATAAGTCTCGAATCGATCCGTCCTACCGTTTGAGATTCAGTATGAGCGAGAAGTATCGCAAAGACATTTCTTTCAGTCTAGCAACTTTCTTCCTGAAGTTCGTCGGCATCTGGTTAGCCGCGAATCGTTTCGAGGAATGGTTCAGAAACACTATGGTGGTGTACACCATTGCCACGCTGATCTTCAGTATATGGATTCATATCAGAAATGTGTACTTCTTCGGGGCTGACTTCAGCGTAAGTGCAATCTCTGAAGCAATTTTTGTGTCTATAGATGTACACTTAATTTTAATTTCACGCAGATTGAACTGTTCGCTTTATACTTTGAACCGAATGTCTCAGTTATTGTTTCCATTTTGTCCAGCAGAATACTAACCATGATTATTAATATAAGATATAAGATTATTATTTTTCATTCGTTTAGCTTATAAGCCACGAATTTTGTTAATACAAATATTTTCGTTTATTCTTACTTCGAATGGTTCTACGTAAGGCATGTACGAAATTGTTGGGTTCGAATGGTTTAGATTTCCGGTTACATCTTGTGCAGTTGTTTCGGATTGATCATGGACTTGTACAAGATAATCCTGATATTCATACATAAGACGAAATTTCTTAGCCTGATCGTCTACATGCGAAAGAACTTCTGGCATTTCAATTACAACAAGTACGAAAATTTGATCATAGCAGACGCGAAGCAAGTGTGCTTCTACTTCGTCTTTGTATTCTCATTTTTCTCCCAATCCACAGTCTGTTGCTACGTTCTGCGACCACTTATATGTGAGTTTACTTAGCGGCCACAGTTGGATGAGAAAAATCACGATCGGAATATAAATTTCTGTTATCGATTCAATTTCAGCAAATATCGGAAAAAATGAGTCAGAACGAGCGCTTATATTCAACATGTGGCTGGATCTGCCATTGTCAAAGACGCCATACTTCGAGATAATGTATTTGTTACAGGTGTCGCCCTTTCTCCTAAAATAAAATTACATTTCTCGTTCAATATACCAGCTATAGTTAAACAAATAAATTGCTTAATACTTTATCGATAAAAATAATTCCTTCTATTTATTCGCGTAGGCTCTCTCTTTATGCCAGGCTGGCGCGTGCTATCTCTGCTTCGACAATATGTTCTGCATTATGTGTTTACACGTCGCCAGCCAGTTTCGTGTATTACAATACAGGGTGGCAAATATACAAAATGTAAAGAGCAAAGGGAAACACGCCTGTTTTTCCGAGCAATGTTATGTCACTCTTAAACGCTGCATTCAGCAACATCAATCTCTAATTAAATTTTGCGCTACGCTTGAGGAAGTATGTAGTATGATCATTCTGGGGCAAGTGATACTGTTCAGCGTGTTAATATCTTTCATTGGCTATCAAGTGATTTTGGTAAGTACGCATCATATATTCTCTTATTGCAAATAAAAAATAAAACATAATATATAAATAAAAAGGTAACTCTTATCGGCTACTTTCTTCTTTTAAATTCTTTTCTATGATAATTAAATACCATTCTATCGTCGTACATACTGTTTAATAATTTTCAATATTCCGTGACACGCAGGTCGAGCTGACCCCAGCATGGCGGCTTTCTTTCATGAGCTACTTAATGAGCACCATGTGTCAGCTGTGGATGTTCGCGTACAGTTGCGACTGCGTGACACGGGAAAGCGCGAACGTTTCTTTGGCCGTGTACACGGGGCCATGGGTAAATTCGCCGATGGACGAGTTTGGGAAAATGATACGAAAGAATTTGCAGCTGGTTGTCATAAAGTCGAGGCGAGCTTGTAATCTTACCGCCTGTGGATTCTTTCCTGTATCTCTTGAAACTTATACCAAGGTGATTACTATTAGACACTTGTCACCTTAATGGCACGTTGATCCTTCAATTTGTCAATCTAAACTCTACCCTTCTTACGATTTTTCTAATTCATTTCCGTTGCAGATCATAAGTACTGCAATGTCGTACTTTACCTTATTGAAACAAAGTGCAGCGGACGCAGTAAATACATAATTCAATTAATTCCAATTGTTCAACTGTGTCGTTAGTAAACATTGTTCATTTATGTTGTTAATAACCAAGTGCAGATGGTAAATTATAACTTCTGTATCATTTAATCGTTGATTCATTATGTCCAGGCTAATATTTTTCACTATTAACAACGATAGATATTTCAGCATATTAATTTTCTACGATATTGTTTCCTAGTCTTTATAACACACTATGGAAAAACGATGATAATCAATTAATTCACAATATTTCCAAACAAAATGTTACACTTTCGCAATTCAAGTGCAATTATACTTCGGTTTCAACGGGAATCACCATTTTTCACGCAGTTCCAGAGACATGTTCCTTCTCTCAGAAGCATTCTTCTACTATCAGCCTTCTCAGGGTTTCATACTCAATACCTGCTGTACTCTGAATAATATATAACTTATTACAACCAAGAACACGCAGCAACAATTGCACAGCTTACTAATACGTAACAGCGTAATACATTTTTTCTAGCAAACCTAGTACGGTGTATAGTTGAACGATGGAGGCTCATTTGCAGATCAAAGCCATGCTACGTCTAACCAATTGCTCTCGATACTTTTCGCTAATTGATAGGCTCGCGCAGCTATAAGTTTCGAATTGATCGAAACGATGGCTCGAAGTCCAATATGAGGTACAAAGGCAGTAAGGACGTTTCCTTCAGTTTAACAGCTTACTTCCTGAGGGTTGTCGGCTTCTGGTCGGCGGCTAATCGCGAGGAGGAATGGATCAGATCCGCTACCATAATCTATACAATTGTCACGCTAGTCGTCGCTATTTGGAATCAAATGAGCAACCTTTATCTCTCTTGGGGGAATTTTGGCGTAAGTGCAATTCAAACTTTTTGCTTTACGATTATTTTGACAAAGACTATTCATATTTTTATAAATAAATTAAGCAGTGGATTGAAATAATCGTGTGGATAACATGAAAAATTGTAAGAATTTTCGTTTTACTATCCACAAATGTGTTTAATATATCTTTATTCTCTGTTTCGAAGTCAATGCCTTTTTGCGATCGATTGAAACCCGGTTTTCTTAATTTTTATGTTTCAGGTCTGCGCGTACATCATGTGCATTAGTTTGGGACTGTTCATAGATTTGTTCAAAGTGCTCACGCTGCTCGTACACAAAAAGAAGTTTCTGAATTTAATCGCGTACATGCAGAAGAATTTCTGGCGGTTAAACTTCGACGAATACGAGAATCTGTTCATAGCAGATGCGAAACAAATGTGCATTTATTTCGTATGCGTATTCTCGTTCTTTTCTCTGTCTTCTACTTTCACTTACATGATAAGACCACTCATATGTAAGTTTCTTGTATTCATCCACTTACTTCAAACTTAATTTCATTGTGATAAGTATTTCTGAAATTGTATCGATCGGATATTAAAATTAATTGAAGATCGTTCGTGATTGCTCTATGATAAAAAATGTGTCTGAACCATTGGTAATTTAATTTTAGCAAATATAGGGAAAAACGAATCAGAACGTATACTTATTTATAACATGCAGCTAGATCTGCCGCTGACTAAGTCGCCATATTTTGAAATTACGTACGTGCTACAGGTATCGTAAATTTATTTAATTCGTCAAATTATCATCATCGTAAAATTATTTATTTTATATAATTTTGAAAATTTTTTAAAATAATTTTTGTTGTATTTATACAGGCTTTGGTTTTATATCAAGTTGGCATCTGTTACCTCTGCTTTGATAACATCTTCTGCATTATATGTTTGCACGTGGCTGGTCAATTTCGTATATTGCAATACAAGATGGCTAACGTGCAAAGTGTAAAGGGGAAACACGATGGAGATCCGATCATCGACTCAACGGAGTGTTATGAAGCACTTAGAAATTATATTCAACAACATCAGTCTCTCACAGAATTTTGTGCCACGTTCGAAATGACATTTACTTCATTTATTCTCGGGCAAGCGGTAACGTTCAGCACTTTAATTTGTTTCCTCGGATACTTGGTCCTTTTGGTTAGTATTTCATCGACTAAATTTTTATTACTTTCTTCTCGTTAAATATATATATATATTTTTTAGAGTAATGTAAAAGACTTGCGTTAAAAAATGTTAAATTATTAAGACTGCTTGACAACTTTCTCACGTGTACACATGCACAGGTGGATGTAGATCCAGAATTGCGTATAACCTTCGGATGCTTTTTAATAACAGCCATATGTCAACTGTGGATATTCACGTACAGTTGTGACTGCGTGACACAAGAAAGCATGAACGTTTCTTTGGCCGCGTACGCAGGACCATGGACACATTCATCGATGGACGCGTTTGGGAAAATGGTGCGAAAGGACTTGCAATTCGTTATCGTGAGATCAAGACGAGCTTGTAGTTTGACCGCCTGTGGATTCTTTCCTGTATCCCTTGAAACTTATACCAAGGTAATTACTTTACTAATGTTCACTCTCAAATTTTGTACTGTGGAATGTTAATTTTGCAATTCATCAATTTCATTCTGTTAGTCGTTTAATTAACTCCTAACAACAATTTTTCCAATGTTCCAGATAATAATTTATTTTATTAATTAAATTACTTATATCCACTGACTCTTCTAACGTTGCGTATACTTTTGCAGTAGTTAGAAGATTGTATCATATTTTTTTGTTGCAGGTCATGAGTACCGCCATGTCATATTTCACTTTATTAAAACAACATACTATTGATGCAACAGATACATAATTTCTACGCTACATATGTAGGCATGGTGTGATATGTCTGTGATTCTGCACGTTAAATTTGTTTTTTACATGTAGAATCTTATCTTGATTGCACTCTACATACGCTATTTACATGTATATCGGACAATAGCATACAAAGTAGCACCCTGAACAGTTCTATTTATTACATGCATCCCAAACATTACGTAGAAGGAAAAGTTACGAATTACCCTACTTTTTCCATAGAATTATGTGCTTATTTATATCTATACATTAATAATTTTTAATTGAATTGTATTACTTGATATTTCACATAAATAGTCACTGTTCTCCAAACTATCCTTTATCTTGTACATTAGCACTGCTCTCCAAAACTATAACTTTCGAACAACGGAGAGAACTACCATTAACAGCGTATTCGCTTCTTCTTCACAACATCATCGACACACGTTATCCCGCAGCACGTAGAGTAATACCCAAAGGTCAGGTATAGAACGCAGGATCTTTAGATCACGCTGCGCGTCGAGAAAAGTGGGCAACTGCGACGACTATCCCTCGATATTACTAATGCAACGGTCTGAACAGCAACTGCCATTTGTCGCGTCAATCACTATTGAAATCTGGCTGCCGTATTCGCGCATCGCACCTTTTTCTATTATTTTTTCGAGGAAAGAAGAACATCAAGAGAAGAAGTGATATCAAATATGCGGAAACGATGGACAAGAAAATCGATGTATCAAAGGAATCGTCGAAACGTCCACCCTCGCGTGAATTAGTACCTGCTGGGATATGCGCAGAAGAGGGTACGTCATTGGCCAGTTTAGACGTTCCACAGTTACCATGCAAGTCGAAAAGCATCAGGATATATCGGTAAACTTGTGCAGATTCTTCTTGAAAAACATTGGGCTATGGACGGCGGAGGATCTAGCTGAGGAACGGAAGAGGAAGGTGATGATTGCTTACACGATTTGGTGCACAACACTTGCTCTTGTCGTCACATTAAGGGACTTGTATTTCACTTGGATCTACAACGGTGTAAGTGTTAAGCATAATGATATTATCGATTTATATTATTAGTTGTTCGATGACAACTGGTTTCAGGACATCCTTTACGTTTTGACTAACTGCCTGAGCGCGGCAACGGCTTGTGGCAAAGTATACATCTTACTGTTACACAAAGTGGAATTCATAGATCTGATAGTGTACATGCGAGAGAAATTCTGGAATAGCAGCTACGATTTAGAAGAGAGAGAGATTCTTGATAATTCCAGGAAGACTTGCATCTTTTTCGTCTCGTCTGTCACAACTATTGGGATGTGCGTTATGTTGTCTTATATAGCGACACCATTCGTTAGTGAGTTAATGGAATATCGTGTATTAAGTATTACGTGGTGTATGAATTGTGGATGATATGTGTCGTCGAAACATTCAATTGCATTAAAAGATTTTTAAATGCTGGGTTGGATGAACACTTGTTACTAACTTGTTACTAACTTGTTACAGCAAGTCGAGCAAGCAATGAATCCGAAAGGATGCTCATATTTAATATGTGGCTGAACATTCCAATATCGGTACCGCCTAATTACGAACTGTTGTTGCTTCTACAGGTATTTCATATTTCCACAAATTTTTACAATACTACTAGGATAAAACAAATGCAGTCGCAATTATAAATTCAAAAGCAAATTCGATCGCTTCCAATAAATTGTACGGCTACGTAACCAGCTTCATTTCCAATGTAGCTGTACTAATTATGAATTTCATTATTTTTCTATAATTATTTACCTCCACTTTAAATAAACAAAAGAGAAACTCTAACGTCTATAAAAATTCAAATTAATTTCTATTATACAATTCCATTAATTAGCGAGTCTAAATGTTTCAGGGTAGATTTAAAAGCCAAGGGCTGATTTCTATGGACAGCCTGCACCAGGCCTGTGCATCTAATACCCGTGTGGCTATGAATTGCTATAATACAATACCTTATGCACCCTTATTAGAGGCCAACTACACTTATAGAACTTAGGTTACTAATGGGATGTGCTATGGAGTTTCTCGTAGTTAACGTCGTATTTTATTTCTTCTAACTTTTTTGGACAATGATCTTACTTTTATTCCATGGAGCTTATGACTTTTGTCTGTATAGAGCTGGAACTATACGTGTTGCCAGGAAGCTTGTCAACGTGCGGGTCTCAGTTGCACAGGTCTGGTCTATAATGTTCTGTCAGTGAGAAATATCATTTATATACGTGTATCTTTAAGTGAGAAATAAAACAATTTCTCTTTATTATAGGTTGTAACCTTATATCACATAGGCATCTGTTATTTTTGCGTTGATAACATTTTCTGCATGCTGGCCATCCACTTGACCGCTCAATTTCGGATACTTCAACACCGGTTCACGAAACTGTGCGATATGGATTACGAAATGAGCGAGAAGGACCAGAAATTAACGCTGAGAAATCATACGGACAGGTGTTACAGGAAACTTAATGGCTACGTTCGACAGCATCAGGCACTGATCGAATTTTCTAAAAAGCTCGAAAACGTGTACACTATGATATCGTTTCTTCAAGTGTTGATATTTAGCGTGTTGATCTGTTTGTTTGGCTATCAAATATTGCTGGTTAGAATTTGTACGAATACAAAATTCCACGTAAGACATTTTCATTCGAAGAGATTTCCAACTTTAAAGATACGTCTTGGTTCTCTTAGGCTGATGCCCCTGCAGCGAGACGCACCATTTTTATTCTTCTTCTGATTGGCGCGATGTTTCTGTTATTTATGTTCACGTACAGCTGCGGGGATGTGATAGAACAGAGCAATGGCGTTGCTGTAGGAGCGTATTCAACGCTGTGGGCCATTACGTCGATGAACAACTCCGGGAAGATGCTTCGAAAAGACTTGATTATGGTCATTGCGAGATCTAGACAAGTTTGTTGTCTGACTGCGAATGGATTTTTTCCTGTATCGCTCGAAACTTACACTTCGGTAAGCATGATGCAGATAGCAGGACATTTTCAAGAAAGTAGACTGTCTTAACGATTATGGCACCACGTGTGATGTCATGTATGAGACCAAAATTGTTGAAACAGCCTGTGCTGCAAATACTCGCTAGAAATTCGTAGTTAACAACTTATCCACTTGGAAAATTAGAGCAAAGTTAATAAAAATATGTATAAAATCTGTGCATCTTCAGAAAGTTATGATATTTGCAATACTATTTGTAAATTTTAAATCGTTTATCTGATTTTTATAGATATTGAGTACTGCAGTATCGTATTTCACATTGATCAAAAGCCACATAGAAGATGTAACATAAATGTCACTACGAGGGTATTAACAGTAACACAACATGCTGACGAAATTATATAATTATGTATGCGAGAATAATAATAAAAATCTTTCCCTCACTGTCAAAATTTAGGTTTTTTTATGATCGTAAAAGAACAGAAATTTATCTACCAACATAATACAAAATTATCTTCTCTGTGCAATATTTAATTCCTTCTTTATTAGTTCAATGTGTTTTGAAATTTGAAATCTCTTTAATCGAAGAAAAATTAGTCAACATTTACACGTCAAATAATTTTTAATAAATCACGTTACCTGATTAATCTGTCGCTACTTTCGTATCACTCTGTTATTACAGTTCTTCAAATTTCAGGCACAATTAGAATTCACTAATAGCTTCTCGCATTCGAAAATCACAATTTTTAAAACGCGCAGAGCGCCCCATTTTACTCTTCACCCTTTCAAATGATCAAGCGCACTATTTTTAAAGCACGCAGAAGAATATTCGATAGCCGAGTACACACGATAACTAGACCACGTTTCGTATCGAGGAAATGAGAAAGCGTGACAATCATCGCTCGATACTAATAATGCACCACTCAGCTAAAGGTGCTGTTCGCTGCGTCAATCGCTATTGAAACGTGGCAGCTATGTTATTACACCGTACTACTCTTCCTCTTCTTTTCAAGAAAAAAGAATATCGGAATAAAACATGATGCAAGACATTTGAAAAAATTGAACGGTACAATTTCTTCTAATAAAGAAATGTCTGTCACCGCGAGGACTTGTACTCGCGGAAATGCATCATGCGCAGAAGGAAACATCGTGAGGTGATAGTGTCAGACGATCGACAGACATCATGCATATCGAACAACGCAAAGATCTATCCCTGAACCTGTGCACCTTTTTCTTGAAAAGCGTCGGCTTGTGGGCTGCCAAGAATGCTGTCGAGGAACGCAAAAGGAAGATGATGCTTCTCTACACGATATTTTGTACCTCTGTCGCCGCCATTATCGAAGGCAGAGATCTGTATTTCAACTGGATCTACGATGGCGTGAGTTTAATAATTTATTCCGCTGTTTACCGTTTACTTTCATTGTTAACAATTACACAGCGAACGATTTACAGGATGTTCTTTACATTTTGACGAACGTTTTAAGCTTGTTAACAGCATTGAGCAAAGTGTACATTATACTGATACACAAAGTGGAGTTCATAGATCTGATTGTGTACATGCAAGACAAATTCTGGGGAACCGATTACGATTTAAACGAGCAAAGAGTTCTGGATAATTGCAAAAGGACCTGTATCTTTTTCGTTTCATCTGTTACAACTATTGGAATGTGTGTTATGCTATCCTACGTCGTGATGCCTTTTATTGGTAAGCCGAAAGAGCGTTTCTGAAAGTTTGATTAGAAATAAGTGTAGATTTGTATGTGACGATAAAATTTTTTTTATATTTCTTATTCCATTGACACGATTTTGATATGATCCCGTGAAGTAACGAGTAATTCACGCGTTTATTCCAGCACGATTTAATAACGAGACTGAAAGAATACTGCCATTCAATATGTGGCTAAATATCCCGTTATCGACGTCGCCTTACTACGAGATATTTTTTATTATAGAGGTATTTTAGTTCTACACTCTCTTAATAGCCTCAGTACAGTATAATCGTCTGCATTCACGTATTGCATCTTAGGTAATTAAACGCACGACGAATAATTGACAATACTTACAACTACTTAAAAAATTTAGCATCATTTTTATCTGACCATTCATTCATTCAAAGTAATAATATCAAAATTGATATCTCCCATACTATATTGTACAATATTAAGAATTAAATTCATTTTCATGCATACTATCTACTATATTGCTATTATAAAGTATCACAATAGACAAACAGATATACGAGAAAGAATAGTTTACCTTTATTACAGGTGATATCTTTGTATCAAATAGGACTGTGCTATTTTTCCTTCGATAATATGTTCTGCATCCTAGCCATACATCTGGCCGGACAGTTTCGCATACTCCAGTACAGATTTACAAAAGTGGCCGATCTGGAGAATTCTATTAGCGAGCAAAAGTCAGAATCGATGTTGATGGACCACACGAACAGATGCTACGAGAAATTAAAGAGTTACATTCGTCAGCATCAGGCTTTGATCAGATTTCACGGGAAGCTTGAGAACGTGTACACGATGATAACACTTGTTCAAGTGTTGATATTTAGTGTGCTGATCTGCTTGTTCGGTTATCAAATACTGTTGGTCAGTATTCGATGGATTCCATAAACACGCGATAACAATTTTGCGACTCGTTTTTTTACGATTAAAGTTCACTGCTCGCTGTTGTAGCACTTTCGATCGATATTGTATATTTTTAGAAGATAACCGTTGATGTTTTTAGAAAAGTTGACTTTTATTTCTGATTAGGCCGAAGGACCATCTGCGAGGCGTACCATTTTCATCTTTCTGATAGCAGGCGCGATGGTATTACTGTTTATGTTCACTTACAGTTGCGACGCTGTGATAGAACAAAGCGATGAGGTCGCTCTGGGTGCATATTCGGCACTGTGGACGATTATGGCCACGAATAAATCAGGCAAAATGTTTCGGAACGATATAATAATGGTCATCATCAGATCCAGGAGGATCTGTTGTCTGACCGCCAATGGATTTTTCCCTGTCTCGCTGGAAACCTATACTTCGGTGAGAGTCGTAGAAGATAACACCACATTCTCAAATTCCTATCGTAATTGTACATTTGTACGTTACAGATATGGAGCACAGCGATATCTTACTTCACTTTGTTAAGAAACGGTATATGATCCACGTCTGATATATAATTTTAGTGAAATGATTAGAAAAAATGAGAAATTCCTAATGCAAGTTGTTACCACTTTAACGACGAAACTTGAGAATATATCCATAGGTACTATTTAGTATTATATTTATTAAATTCTATCTGTTTTCTATGAAGCATTCTTAATTTAAATTGACCCAAACGCGATATATATTTTCTTCGCGCTTCACACTTCTATTTTCTAGCACACTTCGCGTATATAACAGAAGAATAGCAAAAGTCCAAACTGTCAGCGGAAATGAATTTTGCATATACTATTATACTTTGATTAGAATAATTAATGAGTGCAAAATCAATCTCGCTTCATCCGCGTTGCATTCAAAAACATGTGTAGATATACACAAACGCTTCACGATTAACGCAATTAATTTACTTCATATTAGACACACGTGTATTCACAAACAATTCACTCTACCTCAAATAGAGTCTAGTTTTTCGAAGGAAATACCTCTGCGGAATACAAAGAGGCACTGAGGTTCATTCGTCACTGAATCTTCTTCTGTTGCACAGTCGCACCGAACTGCAGGCCACAATTCAACCCCGTTCAAAGCTCCGTAATGTTCTTCCTCGAGTCATGCATAACTCATCGATCACGTGCATTATGATCGGTGCACATCAGTATCAGTTGCACGATTCCAGTCGCGTATATTATAATACCGTTTTCTCCGCCAAATAACAGCGAGTGAATCGGTATCATTTAAGAAAGAATAGAACCTATGCACGATGAGGAATAATGGGTCATTCTTGTAGATAGTAGATCAAAGGTACGTTACGTCCAGCCAATTGTTTTCGATACATCTCAATAATTGAAGGGCGCTGCTACTATAAACGCTAAATTGAACCGTTCTATCATTTCCGACTTCAGCCCAGTATGATGAGGTTAAAGTATCGCAGAGATATCTCGATTAGCGTGGCAGTGTTCTTTTTGAAGCTCGTCGGTTTTTGGTACTCAGCGTGTCCCGCTGAAAAATGGCTGCGAAACGCCACGACGGTCTATTCGGCGATAGCGCTTGTTTTCTGTATGTGGGCTCAGATAAGGGATATTTATTTTTCTTGGGGCAATTTTAGCGTAAGTCTGTACCCATATCTGTTTCGCATGCTGTTTTTCATATAACACCCTGCGTACAAGAAATGCGAAAATATATATATTTTCTTTTAATGATGCGTAATATCAGGACTGCGCTTACATCGCGTGTATGATTTTGGTAGTGGTGATAGATTTAATCAAACTGTTCGTACTAGTCGTGCATAAGAAGACATTTCTTCGTTTGATCGTGTACATGCAGAAGCACTTCTGGCACTTCGATTACGACGACTATGAGACTCTGATCGTAGCTGACATTAAACACATGTGCGTCTACTTTGTCTGTGTCTTTTCGTTTTTCTGTCAATCCACGGATTTTTTGTACACCGTAAGGCCAATCATATGTAAGTTAGCTATTAAATCTTTGACATTCCAGCTCAACTTTCTTACTTTAAGAATTGTAATCGGTGTCTTTAAAAGTATTAGTAACAAAAAATGTGTCATTATTAATTGTTTCTAGCAAATATGGGGAAAAATGAAACAGAGAGAACGCTCATATTTAATATGTGGCTGGACCTGCCTTTATCAACGTCACCATACTTTGAAATTACATATGTAATACAGGTATCGCCAAACCAAAACAAAAAATAATTGATTTTGTCTATTTTGCTTAATTAAACTGTGGGAACCTCGTGGTTGAAAGATCGAATAATAAAAACTCTCCATTTTTGTTACATTTATACAGGCTTTGGCCCTGTATCACTTGAGCGTCTGTTACATTTGCTTTGACAACATATTATGCATCATGTGCCTGCACGTGGCTGGCCAATTTCGTATACTCCAATACAGATTTTTCAACACGCCAAGCGGACAAAACGAAGGGAAATTCGACGAAGATCCAGTCATTGACTCTTCGAACTGTTACGCGACACTTAAAGATTGCATTCGACAGCACCAAGCACTCATTCAATTTTGCGTTACGTTGGATGAAATCTTTAAAGTATTTATATTTGGGCAAGTGTTAATGTTCAGCACACTAATTTCGTTTCTTGGATATCAGGTGTTTCTGGTTAGTGTAATCCACGACAATACCACTTTATTAAAGATCAATAACGTTAAAATTTCGATAACTGCATCAACAAAGAATATTTTAAATCAAATTTTTATTTTTTACACGCACACCGCGTAAGACTTTCTCACGTGCAGAAGTGAGACATTATGTTATTATTGTGTGTTCTGACACGCAGGCGGATTTGAATCCAGAATGGCGCAGTTTCTTTATAAGCTTTCTAATGGCGAACATAAGTCAGCTGTGGATTTTCACGTACAGCTGCGATTATCTGACACGCGAAAGCCTGAACGTCGCCCCAGCCGTGTTTCATGGGCCCTGGATACATTTACCAATGGATAAGTTTGGGAAAATGATGAGGAAGGATCTGCAGCTTGTCCTAATCAGATCGAGGAGAGCCTGCTGTCTGAGCGCCTGCGGGTTCTTTCCTATATCACTTGAGACTTATACCAAGGTACTTCTGCATACATAACTGATTACGTTCTGTTTATTTCTGTAGTATAAACTATTGACTATTTCTACTTGTATCGCGTGATATTGAATTATTTCATCATGTAAACGTAGAAACAAAAGGGAATCTTGTATTAAGAAATAGATATACATTGCTATAAACAGTGAAAGAAAGCCATCGATATATAATCTAATTTTTCATTCGTTTACAGATTATGAGTACATCAGTGTCGTATTTCACCATATTAAAGCAAAGAACCGTGGACGCGGCAGTTTCATAATTTCAACAATTTTCATACTGGACATGTTTATAGACGGTTGTGTAACATGTAGTATAGATGCGTAGGTGAAAGATGCGGTATAGGAAAAATAGCAGAATGACATTAATTTTGAGTATGTATCGAGTATTTCGTCCAATTGAATAATTTCATTTAATTTTTTTAAATTTGCATTATAAATTACAATGTTGATTATGGAATGGTCTGTGTAAGAAATGGAAAATAGCGTATTGTCAGCGCATCGAGTTGAACGCAAATATATTCAAAATAAAATATTTTAGTTCTACAACAGTATTTTACAATATGTTTATCACTTTACTTAACTACTGCTATTTTAAGTGTCTGAAAAAGCTTACCGTTCATGTATCATCAAGCAGAGTTTCTTGGATCTTGAAATATAAATTTACACTTCAATTTCATCATCTTAATGCAATAAAAATATGAATAGAAGGAGCGGTTTGAAAATCATACACACAGTAAAACTTGTTCGCTACCACGGAAACGAAGATTTGATTTCATCGAACATAATCCCCTTTTTACTGCACAAATTTAAAAAAAAAACTCCACAACGATTTTGTCAAGGGGTCTTCACTTTTTGCTTCACCACGTTCAACTGTCGAGTGGCATCCACCCCAGCAGAGTGTTCCCTAATACCATACCCTCATGCATAACTCATCATGCATAACGAGCAGTATACGGTAACAGCACAACGAATACACGCAACGTAATAGCTTCTTTCGTAGCGAGGAACAGTCCACTAATTTACTAAGTCCAAATGAAACATGTATGAATGCGTACGATCCACGATTACCCAGAGTCGCTTCAAGATCAAAGGCACCCTTACGTCGATACGATTGATTCCAGTTTGTCTCGATAGTTTATAGGTGCGTGCTTCTATAAATGTTCGCCAAATCGACGTGTCCAATCTTTGCCGAGGTCCAGTATGAATTTGAGATATCCGAAAGACATTTCTTTCAGTCTAGCTGCTTTCTTCCTGAAGTCCGTTGGTTTTTGGACGTCCGTAACTCGCTTCGAAAAATGGCGCAGAAATGCCATGGTCTTCTACACGGTACTCGCGAGCATCTTCGGTATATGGGTTCAGATAAGAGATATTTACTTCTCTTGGGGAGACGTTAACGTAAGTGCCGCAGGATTTATTTATAGTTTACTCTGCTGAATCATTAAGCCAACAATACCTTTTGAAACAAAGCTTCTTCCATAATTTAACTTTGTTACATTTATTCTCGCCTTCTTTATTTTATTTAGAATTATCAATTTCACGTAAAAATTTTGCGTAACTATTGACTCTAATGTTCTAGGTTTGCACTCATCTTGCGGGCAATATTATAGTATCGATAGTTGACTCTATGAAGCTATTCATGGTACTCATTTACAAGAAGAAATTCCTCAATTTAATCGTATACATGCAGAAGAATTTCTGGCATTCCAAGTACGATGAGAAAGAGAACTCAATCATTGCGGATGCGAGGCACACGTGCTTCTACTTCGTCTGCATATTCTCTTTCTTTTGCCAGTTCACCGTTGTCATCTTCATTGTGAGGCCCATGATAAGTAAGTTTACGAACTCCTATCCATAACTACACGCATTTTGAAAAATGATTAGAAATGTATTATAATGAATATAAGAAAGAATTTACAAATTCTAATGATAAGATGAGTTTAATAAAACGTGAATAGATATTAATTCTGTTTAAGCTAATATTGGAAGAAACGGAACGGACAAGTTATTTATATTTAACATGTGGTTGCCGAACCTGCCATTAACTACATCGCCATACTTTGAAATTACATTCGTAATACATGTACTTACATAACTTTACAATTCTGTCTTCAAATGTTTAAAATGTTTAAAGAAGTTTCGCCATTATTATATATATTGTTTAGGCAAAGTTTAGTAAAAAAACAATTCTTACATTCAAGGTTTAGTAAAAAACAATTCTTACGTTCACACAGGCATTGATATTGTACCAGATTGGAGTGTGTTATCTCTGCTTCGACAACATGTTTTGCATAATGTGTTTGCACGTGTCCAGTCAATTTCGTATATTGCAATACAGACTAACCAATGCTCCAAGTCTAAAAGACAAGAAGAATTGCGACAAAGAACTAATAGATTCTTCGGAATATTACGCGATATTTAAAAATTGCATCGAACAGCATCAGGCCCTCATTGAGTTCTGCGACACGCTCGAAGAGATATTTAATGTAGTTCTACTTGAGCAAGTGTTAATATTTAGCGTATTAATTTGTTTCCTTGGATATCAGCTGCTTTTGGTTAGTATATGCTACAATGACATGTCCTTATTAAAAATGTAGAAACATTGTTATTGCTCTATTCTAATGCTCATTACTACACAATACTGGAGTAGAAAAACGAACATTTGTAGGTGCGTTAGCATAGCCTCCTTTAAATATTTAGAACCTCTATCTTTTAAAATACTGAGTGTCTTGCGTTATCACTCAAGTCACAAGCGTTAAATTTTCTACTGCACAGGTGGAACTGTCTCTCGCGTATCAGATTAATCTCGTGTGCTTTTTACTAACCAACATGAGCCAATTGTGGGTTTTCACGTACAGTTGTGACTGCGTGACACAGGAGAGTGAAAACGTAGCTTGGGCCGTATACGAAGGACCGTGGACAGATTTACGGATGGATAAGTTTGGGAGAATGACGCGAAATGATTTGCTACTTCTTTCGATCAGATCGCAACGACCTTGTTGCTTGACTGCTGGCGGTTTTTTCCCTATTTCGCTACAAACTTACACCAAGGTATTTTCAAATTATTTGTTAATCAGTTTTTATCAATTTTCGTTCGGCCAATCGTTCGATCTTACATTTTGATTTTCAATTGGCATTCTTTCGGTGGCGAAAGAAACCTTTTCTCCTATCTAACTAATTGAATTGCTATAATTTTTTATTATTTATACGTTACAGATTATGAGTACTTCAATCTCATATTTCACTATATTGAAACAGCGAACTGTGGACGCGGTAGATTCGTAATTTATGCAGATATTATAACTGTACGAAGGATATCGATTAATGGAAAGCAATTAGCTAAGGATTTCGAATAAATCAATTTTGACTAAGCGTCGTGCGTTTCGAATTCGAGTATTTTAGAAACTGATTACAGAACGTTTTGTGTAGAAATTGAAAATGGGTGCATTATCGATGTTAGTTGCACCGTACACTAAGTAGTTCTATTAGTTAAGTGCAGATATTACTAGAAATAAAATATCTCTTAAGATTAAGAATAATATTGCATATCTTCAAATTTTCATCACTTTTTTCCTTACTAAAATATTACGTGTCCATAGATATGCCAAACCTACTGACGGTGCTTTTAATAGTGGGTGCTTAAAACACTCTACGTACCTACTGAACGGTTAATGCCGATTAGCAAAAGAGGAAGTACGTGGTTAAATAGATCATGATATTCTTATCGTGCTATAGTAAAAAATATTATTATTAAAGATCATTATTAGTAAAGATTATTATTATGAAGGAGTAGATAACTCAAAAGTGTGTTCTATTGCTGTTCGCAAACAGAAAATTCAATCACTGAATCCAATATTCTTATTTTTATGTACCGCTGTTGCTTTGAAAAAAATAAAAATCCTAATTTTCTCTGCCATTTTTGCAAATCGGACCTGGTTTCATATAAACTTGTTTATTACTTTTGAGATATAGTATCAGCTGTAATAACTTGTCACACGAATAGTGAAAAGCCCTGTATATAAATTGTGTGTCGGTATTCATTATGTTTAGGGAAGTTGTTGTATTTTTTATGTAAATATACCTTAGACTATTGAAATGCATCGTTAGATGGAAGAAATATTATAACTATTTGTATTACATACAAATAGCTTTAGATAATAACTTTAGATTTATTATGATTTATTGTATATTCTATTAGCATTATTTTAATTTACTGCATATTTTACTACTTTTATTGTAAATCTTTGTATATTTCAATAGTTTTATTGCAATTTTTTGTATATTTCCCGCTTTAGAGGTAAGAAAGAGAAAGATATATAAGAAAGTTATAAGATAGAGTGAGACAGATGTTACCCACTCTACTCAAGAACCGCTGGCGCCATCTCTGCGAAAAGTGCTTAAACTGGTCGCACACAATTATCGACAGCGAAGTAAACTACTCAAGAACTACTAGCGCCATCACAGCGGGAACTACTGAAACTAGTTACTGACCAGTTTCAGCACTCCTCCAAGAGATGGCGCTAGCTCCTCCGTAGTTTACTTCGCTGTCGATAATTGTGTGCGACCAGTTTGAGCAGATTTCACAGAGATGACGACAGAGGTTTCAGAGCAAGGTCGGTATCATCTGTCTCATTCTTACTTATAACTTTATTTATATATCTTTCTCTCTCTTACCTGTAGAGAGAGAAATATACAAAAAATTGCAATAAAACTAGTGAGATATACAATAAATTATAATAAAACTACTGAAATGTATAAGAAATTACAATAAAATTATTGAAATATACAAGAAATTACAATAAAACTGTATAATAAAATATTCGAGAATCTACATTAAAATTAGTAAAATGTACAATAAATTAAAATAAAACTAATGAAATATAGAATAAATTTCTATAAAACTTAAGTTTTGTATAATACAAATAGTTATGATTTAACATTTCTCCTATCTAACGGAGCATTTCAATAGTCCAAGGTATATTTACATAAGAAATGCAAGAACTCCCCTAAACATAATGAATACCGATACAAAATTTATATACAAGGTGATTCACTATTCGTGTGGCAAATTGTTACAGCCGATGCTATACCTCAAAAGCAACAAAAAAGTTTATATAAACCAACGTACCATTTGCAAAAATGGCAAAGAATTTTTCTTGGAGCCCTATAAGGGTGAGAATTGGAGTCTTTGATATAGCTTCTTGTAGGTATGCATAGTGGAGCGAAACAGCATGAAACTGGAACTGGGAAGTCCATAATTCCACAGAAGAAAATGGTTTTCCTCCTTCATTTGGCAAGCGGTGGAATGGTAATGGCTACAGATATTACGCTCAAGAAACATACATTGAACAGGTAGAAGGGAAGAATTCAAGAAAAGAAAACGCGACAGATTTCATTTCTGAGGAAAGCCGCCTTTAAAGTTAAAAATTAAATTAACCCTCTTTGAGTGCTATGAACGCATGCACAGTTCACCTGCATTTTTCATCATTTCACACCAAATTTCTTTGTGTGGCACTGGAAACCTACTCTTCGATGAGCGTCGTCATTAAGATAGCATGTCAAATTCGTATTATAATTTTATACATGTACGTTACAGATATGGTGTACAGTCACATCTTAATTCACTTTGTTGAGAAATGGTATATGATCCACGTCTGATATATAATTTTAGTGAAATCATTAGAAGAAATGAGAAATTCCTAATGCAAGATGTTACAACTTTAACGGCAAAACTTGTGAATATATCCATAGGTACTATTTAATACAGTGATTATTAAATTCTATCTGTTTTCTATAAAGCATTCTTTACTTAAATTGATCCAAACGCGATATATATTTTCTTCACGCTTCACACTTCTATTTTCCAGCACACTTCACGTATACAACAGAAGAATAACGTAAAAGTCCGACTGTCAGCAAAAATGAACTTCGAATATACTATTATTCTTTGATTAAAATGAATAATGAGTGCAAAGTCAATCTCACTTCATCGGATTTGTATTCAAAAACATTCTACCGCAAATAGAGTCTACTTTTTCAACTAAAACACCTCTGCGGAATACAACGAGGCACTGAAGTTCATTCGTCACTGAATCTTCTTCTGTTGCACAGTCGCACCGAACTGCAAGCCACAATTCAACCCCGTTCAAAGCTCCGTAATGTTCTTCCCCGAGTCATGCATAACTCATCGATCACGTGCATTATCCAGTCGCGTATATTATAATACCGTTTTCTCCGCCAAACAGCAGCGAGTGAATCGGTATCATTTAAGAAGGAATAGAACCTGCACGAAAGGGAAATAATGGGTCATTCTTGTAGATAGTAGATCAAAGGTACGTTACGTCCGGCCAATTGCTTTCGATACTTCTCGATAATTAATAGGCAGCCGCCGCTATAAACGCTACATTGAACCGTTCTATCATTTCGGACTTCAGTCCAGTATGATGAGGTTAAAGTATCGCAGAGATATCTCGTTTAGCGTGGCAGTGTTCTTCTTGAAGCTCGTCGGTTTTTGGTATTACGCGTGTCCCGCTGAAAAATGGCTGCGAAACGCAACGACGGTCTATTCGACGATGGCGCTTATTTTCTGTATGTGGGCTCAGATAAGGAATATTTATTTCTCTTGGGGCGACTTTAGCGTAAGTCTATACCGATATCTGTCTGACATGCTGTTTTCATATAACACCTTACCTATAAGAAATACGAAAATATATATATTTTCTTTTAATGATACGTAACATCAGGAATGCGCTTACATCACGTGTATCATTTTGCTAGTTGTGATAGATTTTATCAAACTGTTCGTACTAGTCGTACATAAGAAGGCATTTCTTCGTTTGATCGTGTACACGCAGAAGCATTTCTGGCACTTCGATTACGACGACTATGAGACTCTGATCATAGCTGACACCAAACAAATGTGCGTCTATTTTGTTTGCGTTTTCTCGTTTCTCTGTCAATCCACAGATTTTTTGTACACCGTAAGGCCAATCATATGTAAGTTTGCAACTACTTGTTTTAAAAACAGAACGTGTACAATGCATGTATAGATTAATAGTCTTTGACATTACAGCTCAACATTTCATACTTTAAGAATTGTAATCGGTGTCTTTAAAAGTATTAATAACAAGAAGTAAGTTATTAGTAATTGTTTTTAGCAAATATTGGGAAGAATGAAACAGAGAGAACGCTCATGTTTAATATGTGGCTCGACCTGCCGCTATCTACGTCACCATACTTTGAAATTACATATGTAATACAGGTATCGTCAATTCGAGGCAATAAGTAATTGCTTTTGTCTATTTTCCTTAATTAAACAGTGAAAACTTTGTGGTTGAAAAATCGAATGATAAAAACTCTTCATTTTTGTTACATTTATACAGGCTTTGGCTCTGTATCACTTGAGCGTCTGTTACTTTTGCTTTGACAACATGTTATGCATTATGAGCCTGCACGTAGCTGGCCAATTTCGAATACTCCAATACCGATTCTTCAACACGCCAAGCCAACAGAACGAAGGGAAACTCGACGAAGATCCAGTCATTTACTCTTCAAAGTGTTATGCTATACTTAAAAATTGCATTCGACAGCACCAAGCACTCATTGAATTTTGCGTCACGTTAGATGAAATATTTAAAGTATTTATATTAGGGCAAGTGTTAGTATTCAGCACACTAATTTCCTTTGTTGGATATCAGGTGTTTCTGGTTAGTGTAAACCACAACAATACCACTTTATTACAGATCAATAACGTTACAATTTCGATAACTGCATTTTTATTATTTTTTACACGCACACCATGTAAGACATTATGTTATTATTGTGTGTTCTGACACGCAGGCGGATCTGAATCCAGAATGGCGCAGTTTCTTTATAAGCTTTCTAATGGGTAGCATGAATCAGCTGTGGATTTTCACGTACAGCTGCGATTGTCTGACACGCGAAAGCCTGAACGTCGCCCCAGCCGTGTTCAATGGACCCTGGATACATTTACCAATGGATAAATTTGGAAAAATGATGAGGAAGGATCTGCAGCTTGTCCTAATCAGATCGAGGCGAGCCTGCTGTCTGACCGCCTGCGGGTTCTTTCCTATATCACTTGAGACTTATACCAAGGTACTTCTGCATACATAACTGATTACGTTCTGTTTATTTCTGTAGTATAAACTATTCACTGTTTCTACTTGTATCGCGTGATGTTGAATTATTTCATCATGTAAACGTAGAAACAAAAGGGAATCTTGTATTAAGAAATAGATATACATTGCTATAAACAGTGAAAGAAAGCCATCGATATATAATCTAATTTTTCATTCGTTTACAGATTATGAGTACATCAGTGTCGTATTTCACCATATTAAAGCAAAGAACCGTGGACGCGGCAGTTTCATAATTTCAACAATTTTCATACTGGACATGTTTATAGACGGTTGTGTAACATGTAGTATAGATGCGTAGGTGAAAGATGCGGTATAGGAGGACGACAGTAAGGAGAAATAGCAGAATGACATTAATTTTGAGTATGTATCGAGTATTTCGTCCAATTGAATAATTTCATTTAATTTTTTTAAATTTGCATTATAAATTACAATGTTGATTATGGAATGGTCTGTGTAAGAAATGGAAAATTGCGGATTGTCAGCGCATCGAGTTGAACGCAAATATATTCAAAATAAAATATTTTAGTTCTACAACAGTATTTTACAATATGTTTATCACTTTACTTAACTACTGCTATTTTAAGTGTCTGAAAAAGCTTACCGTTCATGTATCATCAAGCAGAGTTTCTTGGATCTTGAAATATAAATTTACACTTCAATTTCATCATCTTAATGCAATAAAAATATGAATAGAAGGAGCGGTTTGAAAATCATACACACAGTAAAACTTGTTCGCTACCACCGAAACGAAGATTTGATTTCATCGAACATAATGTCCTTTTTACTGCACAAATTTAAAAAAAACTCCACAACGATTTTGTCGAGGGGTCTTCACTTTTTGCTCCACCACGTTCAACTGTCGAGTGGCATCCACCCCAGCAAAGTGTTCCCTAATACCATACCCTCATGCATAACTCATCATGCATAACGAGCCGTATACGGTAACCTCACAACGAATACACGCAACCTAATAGCTTCTTTCGTAGCGAGGAACAGTCCACTAATTTACTAAGTCCAAATGAAAGATGTATGAATGCGTACGATCCACGATTGCCCAGAGTCGCTTCAAGATCAAAGGCACCCTTACGTCGATACGATTGATTCCAGTATGTCTCGATAGTTTATAGGTTCTTGCTTCCATAAATGTTCGCCGAATCGGCGTGTCCAATCTTTGCCAAGGTCCAGTATGATTTTGAGATATCCGAAAGACGTTTCTTTCAGTCTACCTGTTTTCTTTCTGAAATTCGTCGGTTTCTGGACGTCCGTAACACGCGTCGAAAAGTGGCGCAGAAATGCCACGGTCTTCTACACTTTACTTGCGAGCATCTTCGGTGTATGGGTTCAGATAAGAGATATTTACTTCTCTTGGGGAGACGTTAATGTAAGTGTGTCAGGATTTATTTATATTTTACTCTGCTGAATCATTAAGCCAACAATACCTTTTGAAACGAAGCGTTTTCTATAAGTTAACTTTGCTACTTTCATTTTCGCCCTCCGTATTTCATTTAGAATTAGCGATTCCACGTAGAAATTGAAATTTGAACCCAGATTGGTTCTAATGTTTCAGGTTTGCACTAGTCTTGCGTGCAACATTATAGTAACGATGGTTGACTCCATGAAACTAATCATGATACTCATTTACAAGAAGAAATTCCTCAGTTTAATCGTATATATGCAGAAGAATTTTTGGCATTCCAAGTACGATCAGAAGGAGAACTCAATCATTGCGGATGCGAGGCACACGTGCCTCTACTTCGTCTGCATATTTTCTTCCTTTTGCCAGTTCACTGTTGTCTTCTTCATTGTGAGGCCCATGATAGGTAAGTTTACAAATTCCTATCCATAACTACACGTACTTTGCAAAATGATTAGAAATGTGTTATACTGAATATAAGAAAGAATTTACAAATTCTAATGATAAGATAAGTTTGATAAAACGTGAATAGATATTAATTCTGTTTAAGCTAATATTGGAAGAAATGAAACGGACAAGTTATTTATATATAACATGTGGTTGCCGGACCTGCCATTAACTACGTCGCCATATTTTGAAATTACATTCGTAATACATGTATTTACATAAGTTTACAATTCTGCCTTCACATGTTTAAATATTTAAAGAAGCTCCACCATTATGATATATATTGTTTAGGCAAAGTTTAGTAAAAAAGTAATTCTTACATTCACACAGGCTTTGATATTGTGCCAGATTGGAATGTGTTATCTCTGCTTCGACAACATGTTTTGCATAATGTGTTTGCACGTCTCCAGTCAATTTCGTATATTGCAATACAGACTAACCAATGCTCCAAGTCTAAAAGACAAGAAGAATTGTGACAAGGAACTAATAGATTCTTCGGAATATTACGCCATATTCAAAAATTGCATCGAACGGCATCAGACACTCATTGAGTTCTGCGATACGCTCGAAGAGATATTTAATGTAGTTCTACTTGAGCAAGTGTTAATATTTAGCGTATTAATTTGTTTCCTTGGATATCAGCTGCTTTTGGTTAGTATATGCTACAGTGACATGTCCTTGTTGAAAACATAGGAACATTGTTAATTCTCTATTCTAATGCTCATTATCGCATAATACTGTAGTAGAAAAATGAACATTTCTAGGTGCGTTAACATAATCTCCTTTAAATATTTAGAACCTCTGTCTTTAGTAATATTGAGTTCCTTGCGTTATTACTCGAGTCAAGCGTTAAATTTTCTACTTCACAGGTGGAACTGTCTCTCGCGTATCGGATTAATCTCGTGTGCTTTTTACTAACCAACATGAGCCAATTGTGGGTTTTCACGTACAGTTGTGACCGCGTGACACAGGAGAGTCAAAACGTGGCTTGGGCCGTGTACGCGGGACCTTGGACAGATTTAGGGATGGATAAATTTGGGAGAATGACGCGAAATGATTTGTTACTTCTTTCGATCAGGTCGCAACGACCCTGTTGTTTGACCGCCGGCGGTTTTTTTCCTGTTTCGCTACAAACTTACACCAAGGTATTTTCAGATTACTTGTTAATCAGTTTTTATCAATTTCCGCCATGACAATCGTTCGATCTTACATTTTCAAAGAAACCTTTTCTTCTATCTAACTTATTGAATTGCCATAATTTTTTATCATTTATACGTTACAGATTATGAGTACTTCAATGTCATATTTCACTATATTGAAACAGCGAACTGTGGACGCGGTAGATTCGTAATTTGTGCTGATTGTAAGCTGTACGAAGGAAATCGATTAACGGAAAGTAATTAGCTGCGAAATTCGAATAAATCAATTTTGACTATGTTTTGAATTCAAGTACCTTAAAAACTGATTATAGAACGTTTTGTGTAGAAATTGAAAATGGGTGCATTATCGATGTTAGTGGTCCGTATACTAATTAGTTCTATTAGTTAGGTGCAGATATTACTAAAAATAAAGTGTTTCGCAAAATTAAGAATAATATTGGATATTTTCAAATTTTCATCACTTTTTTCCTTACTAAAATATTATGTGTCGATAGATATGTCAAATACACTGACGGCGCTTTTAACAGTGGATCCTAAAAATACTCTGAACGTTTAACGCCGATTGGCAAAAGAGGAAGTACGAGGTTCAATAGTTGATGATATTCTTGTCGTGTTATAGTAAAGATTACTATTATTAAAGATTAGATGACTCAGAAACGTGATTTACTGCTGTTCGTAAACAGAAAATTCAGCTATTGAATCCAATATTCTTATTTTTATATACTGCCATTTCTTTGAAAAAAGCAAAAATCCTAATTTTCTCTGCCATTTTTACAAATCGGGCCTAGGTTTACATTAACTTTTCTGTTACTTTTGTGGTGTAGTGAATCATCCTGTATAATCCAATGTAAAATTTCCAAGTCCTGAAAAAGAACTCAAGAAATTTAAAATGGATTATAAATACCTTAAAACTAGCACGTAGTCCTTGGCTTGATATCATTTTGGAAAACCTAATCTTTCGAAAACGTTACCAAGGAACCAGGCCCACCAAACGAGGAGGTGACTACGCAGGGACCCGTCTCTACAATTCTAATTTGATCTATTTTTTATTACATGCAACCTTAGCACCGAAATGCCATAATCTCGGTCTCTTTTAGTGTCAAATTGAATTCCATAGCACATTTTTTAGAATCCGCAAAAGATTTTAAGAAATTACAGTATGGGACTTTACAAATTGCGAAAACTAACCTATTTGAATTAGAAATGCCATTTTCTTATCTAGTGGAGAAATCGTAAACATGAACAGTAAAATAACAAATAAGAAAATAAAGCTTGGTCTTCGATTTTTAAATGTTCCATTCAAATGTTTTCCGTCCTTTTTCTTCGAATTCTCTTGCCATCTATGAGTTACCGTGGCAACTGTATATTCTTACGCAGCAGTCGATAAGTAATCGATTCAGCTTCAGCATTTTGACTACTAAAAGTGGAAGAAAACAGACGAAAGATTATGACAATTCACAATTTGTACATATTTTCCAAAAATGGAACGTTATTGTATTACGCGGAATGGAATAGGTTGAATAAATCTGGTATCACGAAAGAAGAGGTATGTACAAACAATTGTGTAAAACTATCATTTTCTAGTTACAATACTTTTCTCTAACCTTACCAGATTTGAATATACTATAAATTAGCCCATCTAAAAATAAAGAATAAGTATTTATTTGATGTATCGTTACTAATTTTCATGTTTATAAATAGAAATGTATCAAATTTAGGAAGCAAAGTTAATGTACGGAATGTTGTTCTCCATTAAATCATTTGTAAGTAAAATTTCTCCACTGGATCCAAAAGAAGGGTTTCTATATTATAAAACCAGTAAATATACGTTGCATTATTTCGAAACTCCTTCCGGATTAAAGTTTGTATTAAATACTGATAACGCTACTCAAAATGCGAGAGAACTATTGCAACAATTATACAAAGAGGTAAGCGAGTACAATTTTTTGGTCACTGTACCACAATATGTTCAAGGATGATATTTAATACGAAGTATTATTAAACAAATATAATTCTATGCAATTAATTTGTTGCAGGTTTATTTAGAGTATGTTGTAAAGAATCCTCTATGTCTGTTAAATGAACCTATCCAAAGCGAGCTGTTTAAATTAAAAGTCGATGAATTATTTAAAAAATCTCCCTTATTTTTAAGCAGGTCTATGTAGCTTAATATTATATTTATGACAGTAATATATTGGAGCAAAAGAATAGTTTATCAAGTTATTCAGCTTCCCAAAATTCATCCCATGACAGAATTATTTATCAGTAAAGCATCAGAGGTGCAACTAATAAACGCTAAATGGAAATTATACACCATAAAAATACTCTTATAATTTAAATGAACTTACATAATTATTTCGTTATATTTACGAATTTACATTCATCATAAACGAAACAACGATTTGAACGATACATTCTCGTGTACATTGAACTGTGATCTTCATACAGAATGTACAATTAACTAAACGAATTTAAAGAAGCTAATACTAAATGCCGTGAAAGTATACGTTTATTCCTTGCGGATTACTAGAAATTATTTAGATTAACGCATTAGAATTGCACCATTCTTTATATTAACCAAACGTACCTTTCTTCATTTCGTACATTTAAACCATTACTTGAAATACATAAAAATATTGGTAAAAATTTATACTTTTAAAAATGTTCCTACGTTAAATTTGCCTTTTTTTTTTTTATTTTATATGATGTACTAGTTAATCTAGGCACACTTTCTGCCTTACTTAACTAAAACATCTATTCTTACTTATATATATATTGCATGGCAGCTTATGTCATATTTCACAATTCGGTTTTTTAGATATACGTTTCTATTTTTTTTTTTGTTTTTGTTTTCTTTTACATGTATAAGCTTTTCATATACAATTATTTTCAATGAGACCTATGACATTAGCTCGTCCAAATACATAACAGAGAAGTTATATTTACGAACAAGAAATTACGTATTAAGACAATTTTACAAAATTATGTACACGTATATTGAAATTTGTAATGAACTTGAAACTAATAGTATATGAAACATACAATAGCTAAAACATGCTTAAAATACGTTCCTTAATATGATGTTAGTGACTGGTGATTAACGACTACGTAAATATATCGGCAAGAAAATCAAATTTAAAGTTTTAATAAAGCACCTGAAATTATTAAATATTTTAGTCACACTGGGATTAATAATAAATAAATATAATGCTGAACATGGTAGGCTACCACAAATCTTCTTTTTTATAGTAATGTTAATTTCTTTCCTAAAACACTGTTAACATTTACTGTTAAGACATTTTCATTGCCTTCAGAGACGTACATTATACTACATATATTTTCATACATCAAGGGACAACATTTAGAAAATGTTCATGTACAAAGGCTCTTATGATACTTGTACAGGCTCTGCCTCGATGATTCTATCGAGCCGGATGACACTAACGTAAACGCGGCGTCGCGTCTATAAATGGGAAATAACTTCATCTAGTACCACCTAGAGCTATTTAAAGACATCCAAATAGTATCACTTACGACTGGACAGAAACCAGAATAGCACGTTCGTTTAGTGTCACGTGTCGTGACAAAATCACTGAGGCACTCTGCAAATCTGGAAATATGACTGACGAATTGACGAGTGTTATCATGCATAGAAAATGATAATTGTTATCTTACGTAAAATGCAACTTTATAAAGCGTTTATAATTTCTTTTTTTTTCTTCACATAATTACTTCTTTTCATGTCGGATGAAAATGTCAATCTCTTTTTTACGGAGTATCGTCTATCGCTATATAGAAAAATTCTAACGGATTCAACGTCTTGCATTTGCGAACATCGCGTTTTGTATATAAGAACGTAATTTTTTCACGCAATAACAATGTTTACCTCTTCCGAAAGAACCATTGGCACAAAATGGCAATTGTTCGCCGTAAAACTAATTTTGCGACTTTTTTTTTTTGCAATAAACATGAGAGGCCTGTGACAATATGTATTATATATATTATACTACATATATTTATACACACGCACATCTGAAATGCGAATGCACACGCTACTTACTTCGATGTACTTTGCTTGGCAAAGTTAGTCTTAATTTGTTCCCTCTATTGCACTCGTGATACATTTGTACATGGTGTGCATAAATATAGTAATTTCAGCATTAATGCACGCACGTGGTGTACATTTAAATACATATATACACACATATGTAAGTCAAAGTATAATCGTGTCGCATCGCGAAGAACATAGTTCGGTTGTTGTCGAGGATTTTTATACAAAGTGTCCATAAAATTCTTATCTATTTTATAGAAATTGCTGAAGAAAAAAAAAACTTCAGGGGCATGTTATTAAAGTTACATTTTAATATATAACTGCAACAATTTTTTCCACTAGTTGCTAAAAACAGATACGAGTGCAATTATTAGGGTATCACATCACTCAAGCTGCGACAAATTTGAAATATGCAGAGGTGTCAAGGTGCTCAACATGTAATCTAATTAATTGAATTTTTATGTTCTTTTATAGCAACTGGTAAAAAAAATTGTTGCAGTAGTACATTACTTTGACATTCTTCCGAAGCTCTGTTAAAAAACAGTATCTACAAAACAGACAAGGACATTATAGATACTTTGTATATACAAAATGGGATAGTACGAATTGCGTAAAAGCTGTTTCATTCACATCATTCTCATAATTAGTAGAACGAAATGGCACTCTGCAAAGCAGTAAAATATTAGGATAGAAATTAAAGAAATGAAACTGTAAAACTGGAAAACAAAGACATAAACTCATTGGAATATCAAAAGAAGCGAAATCGATGAAAACCGCTGAAACAAAAGCTACAAAGACGACCGCGGCCGTAAGTATTAATAAGGCTATAAAAATAAAAACTAAATCATGATTGATTACTAAAAATGCTGTGATCCGCGAAAGTAAACTAGAAAATTCTAAGCACGGCGAAGAAGAATGAAAAGATAGAAAAGAAAGCTAAAAGGAAGAGAATACCCATCACAGTTATATCTAGAGGATCAAAAATCAAAGTGGATGTAGAACTTATGGATAAATAACGGGCTAAAATCTTAAAAAGAGCTATCGGATGAAAGAAAGTTTAAAAACATCAGTTATAAAGAAGAAGGAAAAATAAGGAGACAGGTAAACCGAAAGACAAGTAGAAACAATAACCGTCGTGAATATCGACACAAAACGTGAAACTGCCAATAACAGAGCCACTAATAATGAGATTGAAAATACACTTATGGTAGATACGCATTTCTACATGTCTCGTATTTAAAAGACGCATGTACAATATTATATAAATACTCAGTCTTTATTTTTTTAAGAGCGTGTATCTTCCTCCGCGTTATTTGTACCGCATGCCTCGTCAGAAGGTGTGTTAAATAGACGAGCACCGTTATTCTGCACTCCTACAGGTTCTTCTATCACCGACAATCGCTTTTCGCGATCCGTAGATACTGTGGAACTATAGAAGAAGACATTTCTTAAAGTGGCAACATTAACGCGTTCCCGTGACACGTTATCATCCGTCGACGAGTCAACCTTTGATTCACTGTTACAACTCCTGGAAAAATAAATCAATAATATGTAATAATAATGTAATCTCGTGATCTTCTCTAACTCGCTGTCCTATAAGAGATAAATAATAGCGTAAATTATATTTTAACATGGACATAATAAAAACTTTAAAAACATTATACAGTTTCTTTAAAAATTCTTGGATTATCAACTTGGGAAATTGTATATACTTAAAGAAATTCTATTAAAATTTCGAATTTCTTACCCTCTCTTCGTAAACATAATCTATTTAAGAATTGCAAGCAAAATTACGTATAATTTAAATTAAACAGTACACAAACTCAATATTCAATACCAATATAAAAAAGAAGTAACTAAAGAAATATTAAGGCAGCGAGTTAAGATCCAAGATATCTAAATTTTATCATACTTTGTAGCCTTCTGAGCATTCGTGTCCTGTTCGGCCTCTTTGTTGCGTTTACGTCGCGCAGAGGTTCGATTATTCACTCCACTGGTATTGACAACCCCTTCCTGATCTGCTTCGATGAAACTGACATGATCGTCAAACCTGACACGTTCAGAACCTTCGTCCTCTCCGCAGACAGTCCAATTACCTGAATCACTGCACTGACGATCCAACGTCGGCTTACGTCGTGTACGTTTCGCTAAACCAGGCGCTACTTCTTCAAGTGAGCTCAAAGATGTAGCTTGTCCAGCCGAGTCCATGTGGCCTCCTGCAACAGAGCCCGTTCCTTGGTCTCCTTCTGTACTTCTGCCACCGCTAATAGAACTGCCATCCATCTGAACAATCAATATCATTAAAGTTAACTATTGAGAATATTTCTTACGACAATATACAGGATGCTCACTCTAACGGTAAGCACAGTTTTTCAACTGTGTTTGCAATAATGTAATGAAAAAAAAGTTAGTAATCAACATTTATTTTTGTTCAGTAGAAAATACACAGGCGTAACAAACATTTCAAAAAGACATTTTTTACGTAATACACGTACGTGCAACCATTTAAACAAATTCGAAATAGTTCAGGAAATATTTTCGCAATGTTTGTTGCCGTTATACGTTATCTACTGAACGCTAATGACTGAGAAGTCGGTAATCTATTTAGAATACTTTAAAATTAAGAACAGAGCCAGCCAGTGCTCTCGTAGAAGCTGCGCCATCATCCAAAGCAATAGACGCGTTCACAGACTTCTCTGATAAACTGGTCGCAGCAGACGCTGTTTCGCTGCACAAGCTAAATCGTTGGGTAGACGTCACGTCTGCTTGAACTTCCAATCTGCATTTAAGTACAACAATCGAGGTGTAATATCCGGTTAATTATGAGAGTTACAGGGACAGAATAATCGCATTTTACCTCTGACCTCCTGGAAGGACACTGGAAGCTATACTTCCCGCGAGACTGGTACCAGCAAGAGCTACATTGCTGGCGCTCTCACGGTCGTTTTCACGACCCAATTTTTCCAATTGACTTCCGCTACCTAACGAAAGTGAAGCTTCTCCTATCGAAGGATTACCGCCACGGTGACTCGCAACATCTAACGATGCTGCATCTGCAAGAGAAACCGCGTTTTTAATTGCATCTAATTTTACACATAGTTCAATCGGCAGAAGCTTTGCGAACAAAATATCGAACTCTAAACTGTATAAACGATCTGATAAAATAAAGTTCTTAGAATACAGAAATAAAAAGTACAGATTACACTACAAGTTAATACGACTTTTTAAAATCTATCTCTAAATGTGTATTTTCAAGGCGTTACGAAAGTAAAATGCTTAATTTTGATCAAAACTCATAAATATTTAAGGACACTCGCACCAGACGTTTATGGAAATTTATGCACCGTTCAGATACCAGTAACGCTTAAAGTGTTAAAAATGTTTTAAGGTTTCGCGTGTCGTAAATACGTCGCGTGCTTAGAAAAATAAAATATAGCAGCTTCTCTTATCTAATTGTACAATATTTGTACCTTTTTACTGCTGCACGCTGAGAACTTTATTGTCAGACAATATATGAATTTACCTCCGCCGTTGCGAACACCCAGGGAGCCCATAAGTTCGTTTTCGTCGTCGAAATCGAATCGCACTCCCGTACCGTTTGTGGAGACACCGCAACCTCCGCTTCGACAAAGGGAGACAGGAACCACGCCATAAACGTAAAATAGTAAAATTGGTACACCAATACCCACGGCTAATCCTGCTAATATGGGCGACACCAATACCTGCAGCAACGATAAACAAATTTACGCACATAAGAATTAGCTTTTCATCAGAAAAATAGACAGTGGTAACAAGAGGATAAAAGGTTCGTTTCACTGAAATGAGTCACGATTGTTATTCAGGATTGAATAACGAAAATTTAAACGTAGAAAGCCCGCGGTACGTTACAAACTTTCGATCATAGTTGATCCATTGTTGCGTTATTTCATGCCGCCGGAAGTTTCTCAATGCTCTGCTGTATAATACAGAATCGCGTATGTGCCTCTACGACCCACTCTTTCTCCGCAAACAAAACAGAGCAATTAATATTTCGGATGTACTTCGCAGATCAGCCGCGATCCAATTTTTCCTGGCGAAAATACGAAGGAACGCGAATCTGAACGAGCGTTCCAATTAAAATTGCAAATGTATTTACATAATCCGTGCTTCTAAATCTCATTATACAAATGCGATAAAGCACCCTGATCAAAGATTCGGTTTTTCTAGCTGACGAGTGTAACAGTACGAAGTTTTTTGTTTTCTGCGCAACGTAGATTTTCAAGGCTGTCGTCAATAAATCGTTAATCATTGTTTCTCTGCATATTGAAGGCTATGCTCGGTTAGAATTTACTTTATCAGTAATAAACACGTCTTACGTTATAAAACAGTACGCAAACGTCTTAAAAATTCCTGTTCCAGATGTTCCAAGTTGCACAAGATTGACATTCTGACGACACGTGACATTTACATTCTCGAGACTTAATGATGTGTGTTTTATTGACACATCAGCGTCTTCAAAACGTCTAGATTACGTCCACTCGCGACATAAGTCGCGCAAGAAAAAATTGGCAACTTAACGAAATCCACTGAAATCTACTTGAGTTAAATCATCCATTAAATTCAGATTAGTCAAATGAACGACGGAGACCCACATTGATTAAACAAGAAGTTACTTCGATTCGAATATGCTGATCTAACTTCAATTAGAATTGGAACAACTCGATTCAATCCAATGCTCGCAATTTTCGTTACTTTCAAGAAGCATCGGAGCTAAACCAGACAAAAATCGTTGCTTCGTTAAAGCAACGTGTTTTGTAATCTACCGTAGGAAGAATACCAAATGAGGACAAATAGGTCGAATTGGTTACTCGAACGTAAAACCTCGTTTCCCCATAAAAATCCATAAAACCGTGTCGTCCCGAAAAGCAGCGGTTTCTCGAACGGCCTTCGCCGTTCCATGAAAAGCATCGAAGGTCGTGGGTATCGGACAAAATTGAAGGGGTCGAAGCGTGTCGTCGACTGTGGAATAAATGTACCTCCGTAAGCGGTAGCGCGGTTAACGTGACCGGTAATGAGAAGAGGGAGAGAGATCCTGGGAGATCGCCGGACGTTGCGATCTGTTTTCTACATTTCCGTAGCGGCGTGCAAAAGAAGGGAAAAGAGGAGGGAAAAAAAGAAGAGTAGAATCGTTGTGGGTGGCAGGGCAGAACGGAAGAGGAACCGTGTAGAAAGTAGCGTGGACGGCGATGCAGAAGGCGCGGGCGGCGCGGAAGGATATTGATCGGCGGTGGTGGAGGTGTGCGCGCATGGGAGAATCCTCTCTGTCCCACCCTACGGGCTGCGTCCACCTAGGTGGTTGACGATGGAACGTGGATCGTGTCAGTCGGTACTTTAAGAATTCACGGTACACAGCAGTAGAGGCAGGTACAGGCAGAGAGAGAGAGAGAAAGAGAGAGAGAGAGAGAGAGAGAGAGAGAGAGAGAGAGAGAGAAGAGGCGCGGTGCGGGATCGGAGAAGTCGGTCGGTGCTCTGCGACCAGGGGTGTGTCGTGGCTTGGACACCGACGAGCACCGATGCGAGAACGTCGAACTACGCCGGCCCGAACACGATCGAGGGACCGGTCGGCGTAACAGGAAGTAGAAGGGAACGCGGAGCGCACGCGACGAATCCATTCATCGGCGTGCGATTTCACGGAAGCCTCGAAACGGCCGCTGGGTACGCGCTCATACGCGAACAATCGGATAGGCGGGCCTCCGCCTGTGTCCGCGAGGCGAGCGGTATACATGTGGCTTTATTGGCATTGATTGGGGGGAGTAGAGGACGCGAAACGTCACGTAGCTCGATACCCGGTAACCGTCTGTCTGTCGTCTGTTTTCTTTTCTCTGTTTGTTTCGACGAGCGTCCGTGAATAGAGAAGACAACGTCACGCCGGCTAATTGTCGGTTAGAGTGTTAATTGAATAAATATAGGAGGGAGGAAAGAGGAGAGGGAGAGAGAGAGAGACGGTTGGTAACCATGGCGAATTGGGACTGGGAGGACACCGACTGGGATTGGGAAGACACGGAAGAATCCTCCTGCGGTGAGGAGCAGAAGCAGATTATCTCGGAGCCGGAGATTGACAAGGAGTGGCTGGGTGGCATTCTGAGGGAGTTTCACAAAGGACCGGTTAGTTCGGTAGAAACTATACGATTTACAGTTTAACACAGTTTGGCTTGTAAGGAATTTTGCACGCGTCTGCGTTTTTAGGCAGCCTATAAGTTGCTTTTGTTTAGCAAATATGAAAATACGCGGCACAGATTCGATGATGTAACGTTAACGAGCGTTCGTGGTTCCGCTCCCACATTAACACGTCATGTACACAGGTGACGATAACCGAATGTAACGTAAGCCCGGGCTGTATGAGTAACGAAAGCGCGCTCAGCGCAATTATTCGCGTGAAAGTCAAGTACGTGTTGAACGAAACGAACACCACGCAAGACCTCTCGCTAATCGTGAAAGAGCTACCGAAAGATGCGTTCAGTCGTTTCTTCGTTATCGAAGGTCAGTTCGATCTTCGAGAGATCAAGTTTTACACGCAGGTAAGCGATTCATTCAATAAGACGCAATTATTAGCCTGTCAGATGTTACAAGTGTTCCGGTTGATCGAGTAACAACGCCAATTTTGTTTACGCGTAGGTGATGCCCGACTTGAAAGACTTCCAAAAGAAACAACTAGCATGCCAAGAGAATAACTCGGGTGAGGAGATCGTTCTATCGGTACCAGTGTGCTACCATGCGCATTACACGCCAGCCGATGAGTCAGACGATAACCCCACGACACCAGACTCGATTCTGGTGCTGCACGATCTTCGCGATTCCGATTTCCGAAACATCAAATTCCGCGAAGGGTTGACATACGATCAGACCAAAGTGGCGTTGAGCGCCATAGCGCGCATACACGCGCATTCTCTGGCGATGAAAGTGATCGAGGGCGAGCCTCTGTCCGATCGTTACCCGTTTCTCTTCCAGACGGCAAAGGCAACGGACTCGTATCAACAACTGGTCGAGCGTGGCCTGCCGCAGCTCGCCAAATTTCTAAAGAGCACCCCGGGATTGGAAACAATACTCGAAGCCCTACTCGTGCTACGACCTAGAACTAAACACATTATATCAGCGCTTCTCGCGCCTGAGGGGCCGCTAGCGTTGATCACGCACACAGATTTCTGGTGCAACAATCTGCTATTCAAAGAAGGAACCTCTGGCCTCGAATGCTGTATCCTCGACTGGCAAATGGTCACCTACAGTAGACCGACTAACGACATCGCGCTGTTGTTGGTAAGCTCTTTGCCCACTGAACTGCGCCGGAAGCATACGGAAACCTTCCTCGACATCTACTGGGACGCACTGACCAGCACGTGTTCTCGTCTCGGTGTCGATATACCCAAAGACTTGGGCTACACCAGAGAAGACTTGAATAAAGACTACAGGCGATCGCAGCTTCTCGCGCTTCTGCTCTGCATCGGGTCCGTAGACGTTGCCTTAGGCGATCCCGATACCGAGCAACGGCTGATCGACGTTCTAAAAGATCTCCATACCGAGGGTGTACTTACGGATGAGACTGCGATCGCCAGCAGCGAAAACGACCCTTAGTCAGCGTTATTACCGCCCATGATAGTGCTGCAGCGAGTTAATACTTCTATGCGAGATGTAAATCAAGGAAGCGAGAGTTCTGGGAACGATCGTTAGACGATTCGATCCGCCAGACATTGACGTTACACGATTACGATCAATGTGATTCATCTCGAGCGAAAAAAAAGGCTTGTGTCGATAATGATTGCAATTGCGGGTAGTTAAAGAAATCGAGGTCACGTTAAAAATTAATTAACAAAGGTGAGAATAGAATCGATGTTAGAGACTTTGCGTTTGAAACTATTACGATACCGGATTGTTCGTACAACGCGTACGCCTAATGTTTAGTAAGAGTATTAAGCGAACGAGATATCAGTAAGTTCGTTCTACGAAATTTTAAAATTAAAAGCGACTTGTAAAATGTAAAAGAAATCGCTGACAACGTGTGCCACGAGAAATAATATAGACAAGGAGCGAAACCTTTCTCCTCAAACCAGTTAAAATACAACAAACGTTTCATTGAAACCTGTTCGTTTTTGACTAAATTTCTTCCCGCAATTATTGTAACGGCTATAAGACCGACATTCTGTTATCGCTACGCAATAATTATATTATTCCATTTCTTTGTACAAACTATACAAATAAAATATACTTCGATGTTGTCATGAACTCGTAGAGTGATACTCAAGCATAAAAATAATTCCTGAGTAAATATATCTACCGGTAAATATTTTTATTAATATCAGTGAATTTTTTGCTGCTTCAAATCTTAATTTAGAATTTCAAATCATCAAAATTGTCATGCAAAATATTCATTATTTTGTTTAAGATATATGACATACGTGACAAAAGATATTAATTTAAATATGTCTCGACTATGTGTAAATATAAAGGAATAATGTTTCAAACTTACGGATGCAGTTACTCCCCCAACGATAAAGGCGTTCCTCTTGTGCTTGTTATCTTTTTCATATCTTGTGTATAGTTCTTTCCCCACCCAGACTGGTATACCTACAACAGAAGTATGCCAGCACGGATATAAACCATATGGAAGAACTTTTTTAAACAAACGACCTCGGGTTCAATATTAACATACTAACCGATAATCATGGCAGGTACAGCTATACCAGCGGCAAGACCGATTCCAACTGGAGCCCCCACCAAAGTGCCAAGTTGCCAGAGTATCTTCTTTTTTCTAGACCACGGCTTTTTACCCCAGAAGGTACAACCAGATGGACTGTAATTACATATAAATTTCATAAAATTAAACATTTACAAAAATGAATCTCATAAAAAAAATTGTTATACCTTAAGTAATGAAGATCACTGATTTCTTTCATACATAACCAACAAAACTCGGCACCACAAACGGCACAAATCATATGATTGCAACTTCCGTCATCCATTTTAACAATAAGGACCTGACACCTTGGACATGGTTTCACGTCATCTTCTGCAAGAATAATTTTGCATCAGCATATACACGTGCATCATATAAATTTCAAAACATTTAAACACAAATAATATTTACTATGTTGTGAATCACTCTGATTGAAACTGAGAGAGGAGCTGCGTTCGTAGTATTGAGTACGTTGTGCTCTAGCTGCGTCACAAGTCTGATTAGGATGCCAACGTGCTTTACAGTGATAACAGAAATAGGAATCACAGCCCGGTCGCTCGCAACGTAGTTTTGGGCATGAAGCACAACCACTGGCAATAACAGCAAAGCTACAATCTGGGGCAGGACACCATCTTGCATCGGGTTCTACAGCGAGAACTCTTCGCACCATAAAGTCTTCATATTTTTCCAATTGTGTTTGATCGTTTAAAATCATTCTAATATCTATAGAAAAACAGATTTAGTAAGAATACATGTATGATAATAGATCATGCATTCTCCTATAGAATAGCACATCTACCATTTGGATGGAGTGGTTCTGAACATTCGGGACATGCTATATTAACTCTGGATTCAGATATTTCAACTTTAAGGTATTGTTGAAAACAATCATAGCAACTACGATGATGGCAAGATTGAACAATAGGAAAGAATTCCACTGGTAATTCAGCCAAACACAATGGACACTCCATTAAACCATTTTCGCTACTCTGAAATAACATTAATTATTATAACAGAGCAATATATATTGACATTGCTTTAACTTATTAATTGCTTAATATAATTCATATTTCAATGTGACCCGATATTTCCTAAAATGTTTCATCACGCACAGGCATATTCTATAAATACCTTTCCGGCAGAAGAAAGCACAGAGCCTTTGCTGGAAGCATGTTGTAGATCTATGTTCTGAAATTGAAAATGGCTCGAACCATTACTTACTCTGGCTTCTCCTTTTTCAACATCCGTAATCCTGCTCCCAACCGGATCTTTCACTGCAAACACAATAAATATATTTAAAAATCAAGGGATAATCTTCCATTTACCTTGGAGTGGCAAAATTTATTCTAGGATAATTATTATTCATTACATTTTGCATTCCTGTTACTTGAACTGGGTGTCCTCACAATTCGCCGTCCAATAAATGGACTTGAATATAATAATCGGCGTAAAGAAAATCGTGCCAACATTCGTCGTGGTCGGGGTGCTGTACCGCTACAGCCTCCTGAGGTACTATCATTTTCTTTGAACATCCTGATTGTTATTACCAATCACTACAGTCTCATTCTTTGATTCACGGAATGGAAACTCGATCTGTATTAAATGAAAAATGTTAAACGTACAATATTTGATAATCTCATTATCAGGCATCATTTACAGAACATGTGACGTATGAGGTACACATGCAATGTCCAATGCTAAAATAAATCTCTATCGTAACAATCGTATTAAATACACGGTTTATAGGCGATTATATTTTGCGTCATAAATACACGTGTAGTGTTATATGGAATTTATATCGATCACGTTTAAGCGTAAAAAATAAGCTTTTCGAAACTTCGAACTTCACGATTCAGCCGTAAGAATGATTTTAAATAAAATTTGAAAAATTGTAAATTTTTTATTATTACACTCGAGAACAAAATTATTGAAGTTTTTTACGTATGTTGTCCCTAATCATTTCTAATCGACGCGTAAATTTTTTCATAATGTTTTTCATAAATCCCCCATCTACTTACTTCCTTTTCATATATTTTTACTTTTCTGCTTTCACTTAAAAAGGAATTATGTAGTCTGCCTAAGCGATTGTCATCAATTACGATTTCTCCGCGTTCGTGAGGAGCATAAATAATCAGTATTTCGAAATCTTTAATGTGTACCACAGGACGTTTCAATGTATGAGGTTAATATTTGTTGATTTGTGCACTCCAATGCGTAAACGAATGCCACATTATTAAGTACCTGCTTGTAGTTATTTGTCTTACCGAATGTCCAAATTAAAATGCACAAGTTACATCCGATTCATAATCGTGTTTAGACCGTACGAAGCTGATGTGTATTTCATAACAGAGGACAAGAAACAATCGATATTAAACAGCGATTACAAATTCAAACATTATTTTTACGAGGTTTAATGCAAGTCTTTGCAATGCTATATTTTATACATGTTAATTCGTAAAAGGTGCAAATAGACAACCTCAATTTAACTAGCGTGCCACAAGTTCCCAAGGAGGGAAGTACAGAGGTGTTTATATTTTTCTAGACCGTAAGCGTTCTTATGGTTATTGCAAATGTAAATAGAAGATGCAAAATAATCGCCATTTGTAATGATCTTAAACGTACGTACATATACATTGCATAAAGCACACATATAATCTATACACGTTTCGCTAAATCGATCCTTTTTCACGCGAAATCACTAAAAAATTATTTCCACCAGTATGGAACGCCTGGGTGTCTCGAATAAGACGAGATGGAAACATAAAAAATACGTGCGAATTGGATATTGAGAAACCTTACATATAGATGACTAGCATTAATGCAGGTGAGAAGTTCACGAGCAAACACCAACTAAATTTGATGAAATCAACGTGTAAACGTACCTGGTTTTTGTTAACCGATACTTCAATACTGTAACACCTTCAGTAACTAATAATAGATTCACTATTACGGTCACACGTTATTGATAAGTTTTACTTATTTTGTTGGTTAAGGATGTTCACTTGACACAACAGCTGACGGCTTCCGACTACAGGCTTGTCATTGACGTAGTTTAGATGAGAAACACGGTGAGCGAATAAAGGGACACGCGCGCAGCGCCTCTATAAACAAACATGTGACATAACTGCGCGTAAATTCAAAATTTTTAGTTGAACTCGAATGAGGTCCGTACCTTCGTTTCAAATTACTGTTATAAATTTTTTGATAGTTCCATGGAAAAAGATAACTGAAAATAAAAGAGAAAAGTAATTAAAACACACACTATTTGTAATATTAATGACAATATAATTGACTTTATAAAATTGCGCTTCGTGCTATGTTCAGTAATTAATTGTATTTGTGCACCACGAAGTAAATGTTCGTAATAACAAACTTTTTTTTTTAATCTTCAAATTATTACCTTACTTATTTGTAATTTGCACTTTCTGCATTGAAAAATTGCAATATGTATTGTGACCATGAGAGAATTTTCACAACCTATTGCAATCTAAATAATACATGAAAAACATAATTGTTTTTTCTTATGTACAGAAATATTTCTCTTAGAAGTAAAAACAATAGTTATGAATATGTATGCAAATCCTTACATCGTATAGTAATAATAATAAAAATAGACTTATATTTTTAAATGATATTATATAAAAGGAGAGAGATTCCTCAATACACACGCATTCTACGAGATTAATATTCGAATAGTTTTGTCAGAGGAAAATGTATAAATTCAAGTAAATCAATTATAATGCAGTTTCGTTTGCTTGTGTTCAAAACTTGCAGTTAATTAGTAGTATTTCAAACATTAAACATTCTTTAAATTAAACGAACCCTATTAATTTATCACTTTAAAATTAAATTAACATAGACTATTTTATTTACTTATTTTTAATATCGCTTAATATCGTGATGTAATTATAAATTATTAATTAGACATTACGTTGAAATTTTTGGACAATAAATATTTAAAAATCCTCATAACGAAAATTAAGCGTAATAGTAATCATTCCTTAATAGTAGATCCGTTGCGGATGTTAAGGATGGGGATGAAGGTTGTAGTTTAAAACGACTGTTAAGATTAGAAAACGATTATCAATGTTTCGAAAAAATTGTGGTTCATTGTACTAATGACCGCTCTATGTACAGAAATGTTTTATTCTTAAATTATGCACAAATTGCAATCAATACAAATGTATCTGAAACAAGCAAGTTGGGGGATATCTCAGTTTTTTTTTTGGCTGCCATAAGAATACTCAGATAAAATGGCAGCTGTTTTGTTAGGTGTCAATGTGTTGCATCAATCGCCATGCGTTTTTTGCAAAATCCATAAGACACGTCCGATTAGTTGTTGTCATATCCGGAAGAAAAGGCAGCTGTTTTAAATTGACAAGTAATTTGTCATATTCACTGATAATCAATTTAAAACAGTTAGCCGTATCTATTTTATAGCTTAGTATAGTAAAGCTAGTTTATTTTTTTTTTCAGACATCCACATTTCGACTAAGTAGTATTATAGTAATAAAGGTATGCGCTAAGTCTGCACTTCAGCTAGATATCATAAAACATGTATCATTCCTTCTCTGGCACATCATACATTGGTATTACTAAGTATACGTTTACTTTCTTTTTAAATCATGCGAAACAATGTAGAAACGAACGTCATATATCAAACTCTAATATTTGATATAGTATGCTTAAGACTCCTCCCTTTCTCTCTCTTTCTTTCTCTCTCTCTCTCTGTAATAAAAAAAAAGACTAAATTACGTGAAAAGTGAACCCGGAAATAAAAACCGACTTCTTGTGCACACCCATTTGTGTTCTTCCACAATCAAATAAGTCATTTTAGCATTCATCGTGGTATTAATCAACACTCAGTATTGAAACATAAAAATCTAGTGTTGTTAAATAATTCTACTAATAATCGTAAACCAAAAAAAACTCAATCTTGTGAAGTAAATAGAAGGAACATCATTGGGAACACCTTTTAACCAAGACTTCATGCAGCTGCCGTCTACCATTGTTATTACTAACAATGGATATCCATCTTTTTCTTGCATCACATTACGTTTCGTCCTAGTTTTGTCGCGAAATAGTTTTATACCCAGTATGTTCAATTATTGTTTTTTTTTTTTGCTTTTTTTGTTCTTTAAAACGTAAATATAAAATAACGCAAAGCACGTACTTTACTTCGTGACATATGTTAAAACTATGTCGGAAACTTTTTATTGCAATCATTGTAGTGCTTATAAAGAGAGAAATCAACATGAAAAAAAGAAAAAAACATTAAATCGATAATATCCTGCACTTCTGTACGTCTTGTGTTATTTTTTTTTTTTTAATTCATAAATACAGCGACACATCTAGGCGAAAATTGTTCGAATTAATAATTGACATACGAGCCACGAATATCCAGCCTATTATTGGATCATTTCACAAGTGATTAGGAAGTACTACATAGTACATCCAAATTACTATCACACAAGTTGGGAGCTTGGTATAAAAATGAGGCACAGTTTCACAATCAGGGAATTCCATTTTACCAGATGCTTCTACTATCTCCCAATGAATGTATCCGTATATCAAACATGATAGCATAATGACTATCATTAAACTAAACCATGCATGGATATTAATATGTGTCCTTAAAATGTGTTTAAGGAGAATGACGATTTCTTAAACAACTGTCGTATTTCTTATCGGTAGCAAACAGTCTTAACAACGAGCGTAGACTAATCATGTCGCGTTCCATAATCGTGTAGTCCTTGCGTAGGTATGCGTCATGTTATGTGCTGGGTGTTAATAGCTCTGATCAGGTGTAGTGTTATATGTAAGTAGCAGTTGTCCGACCAATAATGGTTTATTTAGCCACTGGTACCATTAACCAGAGCTTCCTTAGGCTTATTGCTCTGTTGCATACGTGGATGACGAGACCGCAGTTCTCTTTGGCCCTTGGGTCCCTGAGAACTGTTGTTAGTAGTAGAAACGTCATTTGCTGGTGTTCCTTCTTTACTAGTTACAGTTGATTGGTCTCCTGGGCCGGCATTACTGCCTAAACAAATAATATAGATTAACACTGAGTGTTACTATGCAAACATCGATATTCGTTTTGAAACCTCTACTTTATACGACATTTAAGTGCTATACCTTATTGAAAAACCGATCGTCCTAAAGGATGTCATGTATATTTGTATACAGTAACAAAAATGTGCGGATATTAATGTAATCTTGACTTCTAATTCGAATAAATGCATACAACTAAAGCAATATGATTTCACTACAAAATACTATACTGTACATACTATTATAGTAAAGTATATGTACGCAAAAAATAACAAATCGTTAAAATATTAATATAATATTGCATAACTTTTACTTTCCGTTCTATCGTTCGTTCAAAATATAAAAGTTAGGAGTCAAAATTATATTGGCATCTGATTATTTTTACGATTACCATGTATACTCGTAAATTTTTCAGTTCCGTAGTAGTTACCTTTCTGATTATTTGTTGGCGTAGAGCTACGTTGTTGAGAACGTCGAATCCGTCTTCGTCTTATGCCCTTAGGTCCTCCCTCCACACTTGATACAGACTCTATGCATATACAAACTATTGTGACCATCTCTTTTTCACATTACATTATATATAAATATATTATTGAAATTCAAATATCTTTAAAAACTGATTAAATGAAAATACATACGTTAGTAGCGTGCATTAGTAATAATCATTGATATTGTTAGTGTTAGATGGTCACAAGTGTTTGTCTCACAATCCATGCCACTCACAAAGGACTCTACTGTTGCATAGTCTTTAGGACGAAACGGTTGTTCTTCTTTAAACTATTATCTGGAAAATATTATTACCTCTATCAATGCTTGAAACATCTTGGCTATCAAGAACGGTATCTTCATCATCGGTTGTTCGACGACGTTCATCTCTGCGATCTCTACGTTGAGTTGGAGGACGACCTTGTCTACCACCCATGTACCCTGAATTGCCTGCGCCACCTTGATGGCCACCTCTTGGAGGTAGATCTCTAACTCGATCTTCACTACCATCTAAGGTGTCTCGACGTATTCCTGCAAGACAAACAACATTTGTAAGTAAAGTTTAATTAACTCTTAAATGTAGCATGATAAAAACAGAGACAATTTTAATGATTTTGTAAAACAAATGAAACGATGAAAATGTTAGTATCCTTACTTGCAATCAATGATGATCAATGTAGCATCTAACGCATTAGCAATGATGCTTCCCGTTATAATAATTAAGGGTATTAATTGGGAGTGAAGAGGCGCCGTTTGGAATCAAGTTCACTAATATTTTTTTAATTGCTCCTTCTACCATTAAACATTTATGTTTTGTATAAATTTGTATGTATTTAAATGAGAGATAAAATATGATTGTGTAGTACTAAATTACACCAGATAGTCTTTATTGGATTTTACATTAATGTTAGTGTAATTAAAGATACTTGTAAAATTCACGTAATCGTTATTATATAACATTTTTAAGTTACAAATCAGATTCACGTGGAGTGTTTTACAAGATAAATTTTATTACAAAACGTATATAAATACATTATTTAAATAAAAATAATGACATAATTGCTTTTTAATTTTTTATTTATCAATTTAAAAACGACCTATATAATTCTAGACAATAATTAATTCTGTTAATGTTCGAAAAGCAATTAAAGTTAACTACATTTAATGCGTCATTTAATCAAATAAAAGCTTCAAAGACTGTTATACAAGTAAGTGTAAATTTGACGCGGAACATTTGCTAAATTAATAAAAATAAATTACTCTTAGGATGTAACATGTGATTAGACAATTCGCACATAAAACAAAATGATGTACTTTATTTACTTCTGAAATGATCAATAAATCGAATCTATCACACATCGGGAATTATTTTTAGTAGCTATAACATGCATTTCCATCAAAACATGTACATGCAAATGCATATGGTTACGCAATTGTTTCCTAGCACGTTATAATCCCATATTCTACGTAATAATATGTTTACAAATGCGAATTGTTAATGTACTTGTAGATAGCAATCGAGAGCAATAGGAAATGTTAAAAAACACCATAAATTACGAGTAACGATGTACAGATAAAAAACTAAATAGCTGAAACGGTTTCATAACAATTAAGTAGCTTTAAATCTATATAATCGATAATGAAAAATATGAACGACTACAAAAAGATATTTTAAAAGAGGCCAAATTCGACTTGAGTAAATGAATCAATTTGAGTTTAGTATGACTAACAAGTGTGAATGAATTAATATGTTCAAAAAAAGAAAGAAAAAAACGATCACTTTATTCGTTTAAGTTTCGATCAATATTTTTTATGTTTATATTAATACATTTACAAATTTTTAAGCTTTTAAGTTTTTGAATGTTGTAAAGAAACATGTAACTATGTTATTTCAAATAGTATTTTAAAGAATTAATCACAGTAAAAACTCGTTTATCCGAATTTCTCTATCGTCAAAATTATTTATTTATTGGGCTCAACAAATAAAAGGAAAATAATTCCTTAGAAAATATTTATCAATGTCGAAGAAAAAAAAAAGAATGTTTCTCAAGTGACATTCTTCAATGTAGAGTTCCATATGCAATTTATTTTATCATTCAACTTTAAGGTGTAAAGAAGTATTTAAATACATACAATTTTTCTACAGGTCATTAAAAGTACATAGTTTATTATGCAATAAAAACCGAATAAATTATGTATCACGTTTAATCGCGTATATTACACGAAAAAAATATGTATATATGTATATATATATATATATATATTTGCACTGTACTGAGCGATGAATATATCAGGAAGATAAGGGGAGAGTATCGGATAGTCCAGACTTTCGTTTTGTTGTTGCAGATCAAACAACAGTCGTTCCATTAAATCCGAATAAATGAGTTTCTACTATAAACCTTGTATAGTAATAATCCTAGCATTGATTTAACTTCAATAATTCATCAAATGTTACTTTGTGGCAACACGCCCTCTGTCTTTAAAATCTCTGGGTTCTCTACTGTCCCTCGTGTTGGGTCCACCGCTTCTGCCATTACGTTTTTGTGTGTTCTCTACATTGTTGATATAGTCAGTAATAGTATTACCGGCATTGTGTCTGGTGGGAGCCCTACCCCTGCCACCACGTCCGCGAGACTGACCACCACGTCCTCCGCGACCTCCACCACCTTCCTCTGGGCCTGCAATCATTCCTCGTCTTGTTGGAGGAAAGTTTGGCATTGGTCCTGTGGTCGATCCATGCATGTTTCTTAATTGTTGATCTATTTCTAATTTTTCTTGGCGTAACTGTTCTACCTCCTTCGAAAAAAATGATATAAAATTATGATAATATATAAATGAACTACGTTATTTGAAGTATAATGTACAAATGAAGGGTTGCAGGGAAAAACCATAAAAAATTTTTACGTTAGAAATTTTTACTTATGATGATGATAAAATGCGCTAAATAATATCAAATTTATATATTTTAAAAAATATGATACATGAAACTTTGTTGTTCATTCTCTGAAAGATAGGAAACACTGAAATTTCAGGGTTTTTCCCTGTGGTCTTTTATACGTTCTATATTGGTACCTTCAAATGTGCCAAATGATATTCCAACAACATTTTGGCATTAGCAATACTTTCGACAGTACCAACAAATACAAAGGGCACCTGACCCTCCTCCCTTGGAATCGTTGGCTGAGGTTCGTTGTCTCCTTCTATTTTTACTCGCACCTGAAATATTTAAAATTATCTTCTTAATTATGATAGTCCGAATAAATTTGCTTAATTTACTATGGTATTCGTAAAATGACAATATCATGAATTTTTCATGACACATTAAATTATATTGATTGCTTTTTTATACTCTTTATATGCATGAAATTTCATTGAAATCAGAGTTCGTCGATAAAATGACTTTTCTTGGAAGTAATGCAAACAATATGTACTTACCACCCCACTTTTGTCTACAATTTCTTGTATTATTCGACCATTTTTGCCAATTACTTTGCCTACCAAGACACGTGGTACTTGTATAGATTCTTCGCTATATTCAAGCATTGAACGCGCTTTTTTAACAGCTTCATGTGTCTGTAATGAAGTAAATACTTGTTATTTAACACTTTTATAACACTACTGCTATATATATTAATAATAAAAATAATAAAAATAATAAAATATAATATATATAATATATATATTAAAATTGTATAATCTATAAAAATTGAATAGATTTATTCAACGGAAGATCTAATGCAAAGAAAAAGGTATATGATAACTATATGATAAAGAAAGATATATTTGTTACCTCTCCATATATTTTAAATGTGCACGAATTTTCTTCTAATTCTATGTTTGTAATTCCATCAACTTTCCTCGCCTGCTGAATATTTGCTCCGTGTGCACCAATTGCTAAGCCCATTAAGTCTTCTCGAACATTAAATTCATCTGTGTATCTAAAAAAATAAAGTTACTCTTTTACATATTGAGAGTTAAATATGTTATAACAAACACTTTTTTCTGCTGGAACGATGCAGAATTCATAAAGAGATATATACAATTATATTAAATTACAATAATTAAATTTAAAATGATATAATTAATTTAACAATATTTCAAATGAATAAATATTGTTTAAAAATACTAATACTAGATTTCTTCTTATTAATATTATCTTCTAATACTAATAGTCATCATTAGGATAAACCTAATGAGTTTCACAGTAAATTTTTAATTTTTAATAACACCAAATTTCAATGTTTATTAATAACATGCAATATATATTATTATATTATGATACAATGATAATGAGCTTAACATATTTTAATCAAATTTAATTTCCTGTCAGTGGCTTGCATCCTGGCAGATAAAGTAAAAATAGAAAAGTGTTTCATGAGAAAATATGAGATGCATATGATATATATTTGCAAATTATAATGAAGTGACATTGAAACAAAGGCTGCAAAGTTATTTCTAAAACAAGGATAAATTATTCAATTAATTTTTTTAAAGACTTCTCTACAAATTAAATAATGTTTAAATTGGAATTTAATTAAGTGTTAACGTGCAAGACATGTTTAGAATAATTATTATTACATATAACACCGCGCTTACGCACACTCATACAAACTTTTGATGTATATTTTGATGTGGTAACATACATGTATAGCAGAAAAAGATAGAAATTGTTTATTCAGTAACTGAATATAGTATTCGCTATTGGAGGTACAACGTTTAAACTTCAAAACACTAGAATCATGACAAAATCATTAGATAAAACATGCAGATATGTATGTATTCCTGTTACAAAAATAAGAAAATATATTATACAATAAAACATAATTTCGAGCATATTTAAATGATTAATTCCTTATAACCAATATTTAAAATATGGAGAAATCCTAGAAATAAAATAGATCTCTTATGATATACATGATTCGTGTAAAGATTTCATTAAGTTTCCTAGAATACAGTAATGAAAATTGAAATTAAACAAATGGTATATTGTAAATTTTTAATTTGTTATGATTACTTCAAAAAATTATGTGATACAATATGACAAAAAAGATGTATAATTTCTATGTTAGAGAAATGAAGAGCGTAGAACGTACTTTATTTTTATTTGAAAAAGTTACTTCAGTCCAGTTAGAAGAATATATATCTTTAAGAAAGAAATATTTCTTTCATAAATATTTGATACTATATAGCATTATGTAAAAAGTATATGCTATGAACAATGTAAATGTTTTGTAAAAAAAAAAAAGATGATAATTGCCCTTTATACAGTACAAAAATTCCTCATTAACTGTGGAATATTGCACATTTTAATGATCCCCTCCTCTAAATTAGATAAGCAAATTCTTTAGACGTGGAAATATATTAGATAGAGCCACCAGTTATCTAGTTCTTTGTGCAAAAACACTTAATATATCAGTGTTTCTCAAACATTGGCAGGCTAAAATATAATTTCGGACATGGGATAAAATGAACGAACTTAAATTTCTACTGAAACACATAAATATTTTAAAAAAGAGTATAAAATAAAATATCGAAACGAAAACAGATCACAGCTACACGTTTATGTTTGTTTATTATTTTATCAATCACGCAAAATTTTACTACATAAAACACAACAAGTAGAAAAGAAATAAATAATAACTTTCTGTATGTCAGTGTACTTGAAGCATTTAAGTTTCAGTGAATAATCTACATAACGCCGATGCATGCACATTTATATAGTGTAGTTTTCATTTTTCCTTTGAAAAATGCAGCTGTGTAATTTATCATACAATAAGCTAAACTTAAATCTAAACCACGTTGCTGCTGTGATCTCACCTTGAATTTGTTTTCACTCCTGCCTCAAAGTCTGAGACACGCTGATATATAAAGTTTGAAGATCTAAATTTGCTGAAATGAGAAAGAAACTCTTGGTGTAACTCGATGGAAATTCATATTATGAGATGGCCCTATCCTGTGTCCCTGCCCATTCTGTCTGTTTGCTCCTTACTAATAAATTTCTAGTGTTTTTACTCGGATTCACTTCCCAAAATATTTACATAACATAAATTATATACAGATATAATCTTTTTTTTCATATTAAGATAAAACTAAAACAATTTTGAAGCTTAACATTGATTTTCATCTATGTATATGTATTATATTGGCACATGTACAGTGTGAAACAAAGGTGCAACATTGTACATATTTCCTGCTTTTTTCCAGTTTAAATGTTTATTAACATACCTGTATAAAGAATAGTTAATTTTCATTGTAAGCGTTAAATAATTTTCACCCAATTTCTACTAACTTGCTAGGATTCATTAAGTGTTACTCTACCTAAATAATAAAAAATTATACAAACCCGTTATCTGAATGTATAGAAGAGAAGTGTATCTCAATCTAAAAATATAATTTTATTAAAAATAATTACAGTGTTCAAATGTATAATACGATAACTTCAGAATTTGAAGTGTAAACAGTTATCCTAATTATATGTATTAGTTAGCTGAAACATATAATGACATTGTTTACTGCAGGAATACATGTAAAGCATCTAAAACTACAAAGATATTTGTGATATTTTTATATGATCACATTAATGTACAAGCATTTTGCTTAATGTGTTTTATTTCAAACCGATGTAAACAGCTACATGACAGAATAAATTTTCAATTCTCTTATATGATGTTTCAAGTAAATGTATATAATGTAAATTTGCAAGTACATGCATATTTAACCTGTACCTCATAGCATGTAAATTTAATTATTACTGAAAAAGATTCTTATTATATTTTATTAAACAGAATAAATAGTATCTATTACAAGAGACAGAGAATTAAGTTGTGAAAGTGTACTAAATAAAGCACCCTATTTCATTAACTTCGTAATTATTGTACAATATTTAAGAAACATACTTTTATTGATATATAAACATAATAATTTAAAGACTAAGAAAACTATTAGTACGTAGCAGTAAAATTAATTGAAATATTTATTCAAAAAATGGAAATTAATTTAACCATATTACATACAGCCGATTTGATCAGCAAATATTAAAAAATATAGTATTATGTATATGTATATACGTATAACAGGTAGTATTATAACACGAATAAAAAATATGTCAGCCAAAAGTGATATTCACTGAAGGCATATGAAAAACACATTGTGTACAGATTCACACATATATATATGTATGAATATACATATATATATGCACATCGTGCTCTTGTGAATTGGCAAAAGTATGAAAAAATAATGTAACTGACATACAAATTTATATATCGATTTCGAGAGACGTTGTATGTAAAAATTTATAAAATATTTTATATACAATCGCACTAGTAACATATGGAGACTAGAGAAGGAAATGTATAATAAACATTTGTAAAATGTGACTACGTGGCATTCATGAGAAATTATATGATGTCGAAGCAAACATATTGATTAATGATTGGAAATCTTGTGAATTTTTTTCTGCCAGTAAATGCAAACCACAGACAGGATGGTAACCAGGACAGTGTATGGATAGGGACAGGTATTAAATGTCACAAGATTCTGTTTTTGTTAATCGCAACACCAACTCAAACATTTTTACTCACCCCCCGATTGTTTGAAGTTTAGTCGACTCGAGCTGACGCGCCGCTTCTTCTGTTCTTTTTAGAAGTAACACCTGCAACATATGCATGACATATTACAAGATATTGTTGGTACTGTACAAATTGAATTTATTTCATATTTTATATATGGATTGTACGTGATATCCGAAATGTAGCCAATTTAAGTAATGATAATGAGAACTTCGAACAAAACAATTGAAATATACAAAAATTAGGAGGCCACCTTATCTTTTAAAAAAATCTCGATCAGGCAAATCAATCAAGATCGAATACCAGAATAGCGGTTCGTTAATGACATAAGTTTCTAAATTCGAAAAAAGAAATTGTAAATACATAGCTTAACAAATGTATTTTTTTTACTATTAATATCGAGTTAAAAAAATAGTTATTTTAATTCACCAATGTAAATTTATGTTTTACGTTATTCTGAAATAAACTTACGTTATTCCGAAGTGCACGGAAAATATAAAATAGATTAAGAACTAATTTTGCAACTTACCTTTTGCGATAAGTTTCTAAAGTGCATTTCTTGGAGCATGCTACTGTGACGATGTAAATTTTCATGACGGGAGATGGCCAGCAATACTCCTCGTTCAGGCACGTATCGGCACACTGCCGCCCCTATCGCTTTTTGAAATTCCTTATGTGCATTTTCCATTTTGGCACTGTACACATTAAAAAAGATATTTGTGATTTAATATATGTCTTTGTAGCAGGGCATGTTTAGCAAAAGCTTTCAGCCTTTTATATAATTTTCATAAAAACTAAAAATAATATTTACAATTCTCTTAGATCTTCAGGTACTTCTATTTCGATCTTGTGAAACGTATTTTTGTCAATGGGGGGATTAGGATTTTTTGCTCTTAGTCGCTCACTAGCTACAATTTCGGTATAAGCACACTCCCATCCCGAATATTCAACTACTTGGAAACCTCCTTTACTCATCTGAAACAATAAAATTTTTTTTTAAATGTCTCGCCTATTACAATTATGTTTTTACAAATAATCATAAGATGTAATTGGTCAATTTTTCTGGCTAAAATTCTTCAGATATTAATTTTTACTTCAAATCTGAATATAACTGTAAAACAATTCCATGGTTATAACGTTAACTTAAAAATAGACACTCAGTGTCCATTTTCTTATCAAAGAATGAATTTGCATATTTGTGATTTTGATAGAAAAGGAACAATGTTTTATATAATAGCGTTAGGAAATATTAAGAGAGTGCTTATTTTTACTAACCTTAATGATCGCCTTCCACCATCCACATGCTTCGTGCTCATTGGACCTAGAAAATACCTCAATCTCCATGTTCTCAGAAAATTCTGGTTTCTGACTATCTGTTGGAGGTAGACGTACTTGAGCAAATGGAAACTTCGATTCCGGTTGCCAGCTGGAACATAATGCGTTAATATGTCATGTGGCGATAATGATTAACTGCAATTAAAGATTTCAAGTGCTATATTGTTAAAATTTATGAATAAAATACTTGAACGATTCAAAAATTATTATAATAAATTTTAGCAAAGTTTAAATATTCATTATAAATTACGTCTATTTACTGTTAATCCTTATGAACAACACGTTGTATATATTTGAGTTATAATGTTCTAAAATATAACATATTACTACGACCACTATATCTTTTAAAATTAAAACAAAATATTTTCAGACCTCCCGTACACGTAAACTACATTTGATTTATTTCACAAAAAATTTTAAATACAAATGAAAAAGATAAATATGACTTAAAATAATTTGCATTAAGATATAAAATCTCCTTGTAACATTTACAGAAACGTTTAACAAATTTGTTTATATTATATAGATTGTAAGTTTAAAAAAGGTAATGTGCAGAGAAAAACAAAAGCTACAATCGTTTCAAGTAACAACAGGAAACAACACGTTTTAATATCGGACAACATTTCTGAAGCGTTAACATAGACATTAGGAATATTAGAGCTCGCGTGGGTAATAAAAATAGTCTAATCCTTGTGGTCAGGAGGCTACACTGTTATTAGCACAAGGTATCAGAGTAAACTCTTGAACGCATTATCGCGTCTGAAGAGGTCTTAAAAAATTAGGTAAACAACTTACTCATTTTCGAAAGTTACCAGAACCTCGTCTTCAAAGACGTCGGTGACAAAGGCCTGAAAAAAATGATAGATAAAGCATGTAGAATCATTCGTTCAGGGATGAAAAGTGTAAGCGAGTGGCGTAAGAGATTCGGGCATAATATCGGGACGAATTCGTGGTACCCACAACAATGGTGTTTTCGTGACTCTGCTACCGAGCGAATGGATTATCGAGAATCGTGCGAACGCTGGGATGGGTCGCAAACAACAAAAGTTGACGAAAATCACGCCCTGTCAAACGAGACATGGCGTCGGAGGAAGCCGCGTTACCTCGCGAACATTTGAGGGCCGCGCTTTCGCGAAGTACGGGCGTCTCTTTCGTGAGATTAGAACCGCGCCACGGGCCGTGAGTTGGCCTATCCACGGCCTCGATCTTCCGCCCTGCTTTTTGTATACTTTTCACAGAACGAACCTTATAATATGCTCCGTTTTCGCCGCATACTTCGACTGTGAGATCCTCCATCTTGCTTTTGTGTGACGGCTCGCCTCCTTTGCAGCAGGCATGCTGGCGAGCGGGCAGCTGCACGAGTTCGAGGCTGCGAATTCGTTGTTCACCAATCGTGCAACTCTTTTCCATGACGCGGCCTCTTTATTGGACAGGCCCGCGCAGTGTTACCACATTCGCCACCCTGATTTACATCCGAAAGAACTAGGATAATTGAAATACGCACCACGGCACGATTCAGCACGGAATTGTGTCCACTTGTGTAACCGTTATTAGAAGTCGAATCATGACTTCGTGCCGCCTGCGATCCTCTGGCCGATTCTACTTGGCCGTAGTGTTCGCGATTTTGCGAAACGCGTGACGTGCCTTGACAGTACCGATGCGGACAAGACTATTCTTACCGATTATTCACCGCAGACGACAATGTCTGGAAGCAGCGATTCCGAGGAATTTTTCGATGCGGAGGACGATACTTTCCATCACAATGCACGGTAATTTCCTAAGTCCCTTGCCTGTCAAACGATTCTCTTTCGTGTCCCGGGCATTATTTTCTCGCTGCATCCGATACACTCGATGGGAGTTACTTTTCCACTAATTTTATAACTGGTCACGTTACTTTAGAGAAATATCAATTGTAGAATTCAATTCTCGTCGTTTTTATGCTTTTCGTTCGTTATTTGAATTGAATGTTTTCTCGTATGTATTAAAGTTTCTACTGGATCGCATTTGTCCAACTTAATTCTTCTCCTCGTATCACGTTCTTCTTAACTAATTGTCTTTGGTTAGGTCCGAAATTAAGCACTTACATCAGTCGTTCGTATGATTCTATGCAGCTATTCCAGGGCCGGCGTTTGCGAGTTTATATGGTTTCATACCAATAAAATAATAATACAAAAAAGAGTTTAACATCTTGTGAAACTAATTTAGTTTATATCGAAATGTATTGAAATTGTTTTCGATGCAAACAATATATTTGTAGAATTCTTTCTCATAGGAAAACCAAACAGTGCGATGCTATTAGCGTTGAAATACAAAATAAGAATGTATCAGAGTCCTCTAAGAAATTGGATGATGATGTTTTTGTGAAACCTGCTCAACCTAAACCAATTGTAGAACCAAAGGAACACGTAACAATAGAATGTATAGTTAGTAAAGATAAAGCTGTAAGTATTTGTGTACATTAAACTATCATAAAGCTCGTTTAATGTGACAATGATATGGTTTCATTCATTTGTACAGGAGGAAGATGGAAAAGAGTCAACTACAGACAAAACTGTGGGCAGAAGAAGATTTCGTGAACTTAGACAACGTATGCAAACAGAGGACGATGATATCCCTATTAATAGTTCCCCACCAGATAGTCAAACGTCATCTATCGAGGGTGTTTATCCCACACCTTCAAAGACAACTCATCCATTTAGGATCATAGAACATGATACCCTTAGCTTACAAAGTATGACATCTTTAGGACGAGTGGGTCGAATTTTAGCTGGAGTTGGGGACAGCGCATCTGTTACGCTTGCACCAAATGTAACCCAGTGTCCCCCTTCTACCATCCTTACCCGCGAAAGCCAGATGTCCTCCATTGCTAGTATACCAAGCAAAGACGAGGACACAGCATCTGGTAAGGTGTCCCAGTCCTCCAGCATCCTAACGTTATCAGGGGATATCCTTCAGGAATCCTCTGTTAACAGTAGATCCAATTACGCTTCTCACTCACAAAATGATAAGACTGTTATGCTTCAAGAACCCGATGTCATCGCTAGTACAAAGAATAATGGAAAGTCAAACGAAGACGTTACTGCGGTTGGAATACCTGTTGCGCCGCCAAGACGCAAAAAAAAGTTAAAACCTCAAACACCTACCGATCTTGCAGTACGATACTTGTTAATTAATATGAAATTTTTGTAATGTGAAAGATTAATCGAAAACATTTTTTATATATAAGTAAACGTGAATTTGTACTTTTAGCCTGCTGCAGTAGAATTACCCGCTTCGCCATTACCAAGTCCAGCAAGTACCATTGAATCCATTACCAGAGAATTTGAACACTCTCTTGATATACGATCCGCGACGAAAGGAAAATATGTTGTTAAACCACAAGTTTGTAGTGCTATATGTTTGCAGAAATATCCTTTCATGTATTACAGAAAATATAGATCGTTTAATATCGTTATGTATTTGCGCAGGATGAAGACAAGTCGAAAGCTGAAGGCCCATCCACTGAAGAATTGGAAAGAGTAGAAAAAATGAAGGCTGAATTAATGAGTGTACGATCGAGCGACAAGTCTAGTAGTCCATTAGGATCCATGTCTAGTAATAGTATCGGACGTTATTCGTTAGGACCTTATAAATTGTCGGGTTTAAGTCCTCAGGGTTCTAAAGAGAGACGAAAATCTGCAGGTGATCAAGATATGGTTCAGCAGTTGAATATGTTTGTTAGAACAAGGACGGATTCTGGAAAACGTCTAACAGATATGGTACGCTGCTGATTGAAATTTTCAGCAAAAAGAGAACTTAATGGTTCCAACCTAAAAATTTTAGCGAAATAGTAATTCTGCCCCAATTAATAAGTAAATTATTTTCAGGAAATTTTGGAGCAAGTTACCGTCTTAAATTTGGACACTGGAGAAAGAGTACCGTTAAGCATAGCTGAAGATAAATTACCACAGTGTATCAATCCTTTATCACTTCACATTATGAGACTTACTTCAGAATATATAAGTAATTCTAGTCTAGAGAAAGAGAAAGAAAGTGACGAGGAAAGTGTCGACAGTAAAATGTCTAGTATACCGCCAGATGAAGACGTATCCGTCGGTAGAGTTCGAAAGAAGACTCAGAAATTGAAACGATTCTTAGGATCTACTGTGAAAAAGACAATGGATAAAGCAAAATCTATCGCGCAAGAGGTGTCGCACGCGAGACATAAAGAAGACGTTATGGATATAGTGGATGAGGTATATCCTGGTGAACAACAGTATATAAAATTGAAAGCGTCCAATAGTCATAAAGGGCCGTACGAATTTAGTTGTTTACAACACGTGCAAGACTTAAGTGGCGAACACGTGGGTCCTGTTTGGTGTATGAAATTTTCTGCCTGCGGACGATTGCTCGCCACAGCGGGGCAAGATCGAGTTCTAAGAATTTGGGTATTGCGCGACGCTTTCACATACTTTCAAGATATGCGAACTAAATACAACGCTGAAAAAGTTAGCCCAACACCCTCGCAAGAGTCGTTAGTCTCGCAACAATCTATGGAAGATCCTAACGTTGTGGCTAGTGCCTTTAGCGAGATAGAAGGAACGAAGAGTCCTTTCATGCCGAAGCCATTTTGCATTTACACAGGACACACCTCAGATTTGCTCGATGTTTCATGGTCTAAGAATTATTTCGTTCTGTCGTCATCGATGGATAAAACTGTGCGACTTTGGCATATATCGCGAAAGGAATGCCTGTGTTGCTTCCAGCATATCGATTTTGTTACGGCAATAGTATTTCATCCCCGCGATGATCGTTACTTTCTTTCTGGATCATTGGATGGTAAACTCCGATTGTGGAATATACCAGATAAAAAAGTAGCTGTGTGGAACGAGGTCGACGGGCACACTAAGTTAATCACTGCTGCAAACTTTTGTCAAAATGGGAAATTCGCAGTGGTGGGCTCTTACGATGGCAGGTGCATATTCTACAATACGGATCAGTTGAAATATCACACACAGATACACGTTCGATCGACGAGAGGTAAGAATTCGACGGGACGAAAGATCAGTGGCATCGAGCCTATGCCTGGCGAGGATAAGATTTTAGTCACTTCAAACGACAGCCGTATACGATTGTATGACTTGCGGGATTTAAATTTATCATGCAAATATAAAGGTTATGTCAATGTTAGTAGTCAAATTAAAGCAAGCTTTAGCCCCGACGGGCAGTATATAGTTAGCGGTTCGGAGAATCAATGCATTTACATTTGGAAAACTCATCACGATTATTCGAAATTTTCAAGCGTGCGTAGAGATCGCAATGACTTTTGGGAGGGTATAAAGGCTCATAACGCAGTGGTAACATGCGCAGTATTTGCACCGAATCCGGACAGTATCATCAAACAGATCGAGGAAAGGGAACAATGGGAAGGTAAGGAGGACGCAAAAAATTTAGCTAGCTCAACCGTGGATGTTCCTCCCGTTGATCCTGTGATAGAGCAGCGTACTAAAGGTTGTGGCGGACACGTTCTCGTGAGTGCCGATTTCAACGGCTGTATAAAGGTTTTTCTAAATAAGACGAAACCTAAGCACAGTTCCCTACCGGCGTCTGCTCTCGCGTAACCCGATACTACATTGATTTATGCACTATTGTTAACGGTAAACAGAAAAATTAATAAGAACACCAATATTGTATACATATATTTATTTTACTTCAGTGAATTATGTAGAACTCACTGTAGTGCCGTTTTTAAGATAAAATACGGTTGCATTAAAAAACTTTCGAGAACGGAATATTTTCGGATGCATGCCAAAAGGCTTACTTCACACAATAAGGAAGCTTCTAAAACATAGATAGTAATATCAAAATTTTTATATCCTTCTATAAAATAGAGAGCTCTCTAGTTGAGATTAACGCTTAAGTGACACCATCAAAGAGAGTGCAGATTAGAATCGACTTTTATTTATATGGAATCCAAAATAGCCATTACACACGTAAAATCTTCATTTAATACACGCGTCTTCTTCTACGTAACATTTCACCCCCATATCAACCTGGTAAAGGAACATCTTTCTTCGATGCAATCAGACTATACGTAACAGATACGTGGAAACGAGTTGATATAATCTCAACATTTTTACCACTCTTTGCTTTGTTGAAAACCTCAGGGATGCACTCTCCCGTCGAAGAAAGTGACCCGGACGTAATTCTGGTTATTTTCTAATGAGTCATACCTGTGATAAGTTCAACTGCTGTCCCACTAAGTAAATATCCTCGATTTTGTACCATTGTCTGGTATTTACAAATGATGTAGTTCTTCGATAATTTAACTGAACACGAGACACAAGAAAGTCTCTTAGAGTTTGGACAACAGAGTTGTGGGTGTAGGATTGGCGAATCAGTTTCTCATGACTGAGTTGAAATAATTTGTAAGGTAGTCCAAAGAATACCATCAAAAACTACTATCTAACAGATTGCCACATCTCCGGTAATTCTGATCGAGAACTTGTTTGAGACGTTAATTTCTTCGGTAATACCAAAATATACTCATAAATTCGATGCTCAGGAGATATTTCAGTTTTCCTTGTTGAAACGAAGAATAAGCATGCCCGTTTCTATTCGTTATAAGTTGAATGACATTTGCATACATCATTTCTACTGAAGCTTTAATACGATACTAAACTACAAATGGTATAGTTTTATACAGGATATTGTATTTTTAACGCTTTTTTGAATTCGTGTTTTTATTAATTTTTCTTTTCTTGTATTATATTTTTTCGGTGCTGGTCCACTGTGGTTTTATACAATTAATACATGAAAATTTTACCGGAAATTATGTTATGAAATACGTACGGTTAACAATGGAATTGTTCGTTTTCGATTGTATTTATAAACAGAAAAGAGCACCTTGGTGAAGAAACAAAGTATAAACGAAACAAACACTCGAGCGATGGCCGAACAGAACAATTTCAACGGATTGCACTTTTGGGGGGTATCCATCGTTTAGCAAAATGTTGGATAGTATCAACAAAGTTTTGTTACGAAAATCAAGTTGGATTTTCAAATCCTAATGGTTTCTAAAATACGTTCTAGAACTTTATCGTAATAAGTGTAGTGTAATACATCGAAGACAATATATTAACAAAAAAAAAAAAAACAAACACAAGGAAAGGAAGGAAGGTGGTTCGAAATTTAAAAGAAAACGCATCATCGTTAAGTTTTTTCTACGGACGCGATTCGCATATTAAAATGAAACTGCAACACACACGTTTAATATGAAAGTTTACAATTCGATGGTATCCGTGACATTACACGACTTCGTAAAAAGCACCTTGAACCGATCGATGTGAACGCTGCGAGGTGCCACTTTGCGCGCAGACATTACGTAGTCAGTTGTCATAATGCTCATAACACTCGCTATGTTCAATGTTCGACACGATGTCGTTAACTGTCATTTTAATCTGATTTAAAAGGTGTTGGTAGGAAGATACCTGTTTCGTAACGTGTCAATTATAACGGCAGAGACGTATACCGTGTGTAAGGAACGACGGCTTAAACGCTGTTTCGAAACTCTGTATTTTACGATTCTGTGTATTTGATAAATTACATATTGACGGATGATGCCCTTATTCAATCGCGCGTCGATGCACGACGGTTGTGATCCACCTGCACCGCGCGGATTTATTAGCAACGCTAACGACAGAGACGGTCGGACCATCGAGTCACAATCTACGATCTATTTTATTTGTATCGTAAATTAAATGTAAATATGCAGGGAAGAAATTGTAGGTATTTTGTGTAAATGCAATTGTAAATATATATTATTCGAGCGATAGCGTAATCGCTTATTAACAACATTGTCATTCCGACAGCGGCGTGCACAAAACTATTGTTTGTGATCTCGTAGTAATCAGTAATCATGTAATATATTAATGTATCAATAGTGTATATTCATGTATGGAAATGTGTCTGTTTTTTAAGTTGCCGTCACACACAGCAATATACATAAAAGTTTACATCAATCATTAGAAACGTTTCTTTTATCTGCTGCGCCCGCCACGCGTATGTAACACTACCATTTATAAATATCCGGGAATCGATTCTTTTGATCGATCCCCAGGAACAGTAAATGAATGTTACCGTGATGTATAAGTTAATTATAAAAATTGGCTGGAACGTGAGTTAAAATACATTTAAAGGTATTATGGATGTGGTTGTGCAAAAATTACTTCACGCGTTGTTTCTTTACTTGCATACGTCGAATCAATTTTATTACTTTTTAACGGACAAAGTTGCCCTTATCTTAAGTAACATCAACTCATTCGCGTCATTAGTACTTTTTCCCTAACATTTTTTCCTTGCCCGGATACTTTTCAACGACACTCTACATTTCTCCCTTCCATCAGGTCTGCAACTCGTGTGCGCGTTTAATTTTTAGGAAAGGGTCAAATTTTTGATAAACAATAGATCGAGTCCGATGTAGCATGTATTACGAAGCGAATCGATTTCTGAACGTGCTCACGGTGGAGAAACCGAACAATGATCGTTGTTAATAAGATTCCCTGGCATTGTTGCACACAAAGGCACGAATACCGGCTGGTGCTCACCTATAGGTCAGCGATATGCGCGCGGTCAGTCGGTCGGTCGGTCGGTTGGTTGACTGTCGGCTGATTCACCCATTTACTACCTTCGTACGTCTGGGTACGTGTACGCGCGTGCATTGTCCTGGGTAATTAGGATGAAAGTGTACTACACGAGCGAAGCTCCGTGCGGGATAGAGACGTAAACCGTACCCCGTAATATTAGTTTTCAATCTTGATGGTATTCGAGCTATTAAGAATATAAATCGATATGTTAACCCGTTGACATACATTCTCATTTACCGAGCCGTTCTAGAATTTATCGTACCATTGATTTAAACGATGACCTTCGATTGATCCTTCCACTTCCGACCTATTTATCCTTTCCAATTGAAAATCGTAAATTCTCAACGTTTTTCTCAAAGTCTAAACTGTATTTGTAGTTTTGAACAAGAAACAAAAAGAGAATCTCCCTATTATGTATTCCATACTATTTGCCGTATTCTCGACTGCGGGACCAATTTCGCGATCCTCTCTACGCGTTCGTAACGTTCGTCGCAATAGCAACCGGAACTACGCGAAGCCATCGAGGCAGACCGTGTGTTCATTCAAGCGGGATTGGGCTACGCATTTAATCTCCCGCGTCTCTACGAAGTTCAGTCCGAGATGAACGTTCACCTGCGGTCCTGGTAGCAGGTATCACGTAGAGACGGCGAGGACGCGTGTCGCGGTGGCGGCGGCGGCGTCGTATGTCTGACGAGCCGCACGCATACACGGCGAGCAACAGGAACAGACGGCGAAGGGCAAGAACGACGACGAATAGGAGCACGATCACGAGCACGTCTCGAAGTGGACGTGGCCGTGGCCGTCAGGAGCACGGCTTCGTACGAGAAGAGATATCCTCCGGTTCGTGAGGGACCTATATAACAGTACCGTGTGTCTGGGTCAGGGGGCGGGCCGCCACGTTTATAGTATACTCTCTATATCGGACAGGTGTACCCCATTCCGAGTCCACGAGCTCTCCCGTGCACCATCGGGCCCGCAGCCACGCCGCAACGCGTTCTTTCTAGCCGCCGCGCGACAGATATCGGTGGCGCATCGCGGTAAACACGAGGGGATCAGTCGCACGGGGAGCCTCCGTGGACGTTAAACGAGTCGTTTTCGAGGTGCTCGAATCGGCCGCGACCGGACATCTGTTCACGAGCCGTCCCGTCCGGGACCTGCCACCTCGCGCGCGCTCGCTCGCTGGTTTCGTCCCCGTTTTCGCCACTGAAATCGGTCGAGATCAACTGACTGTGCTTTAGAGAGCCTCCGACCGCGCGGGTACGCGGAGATTTCTTTGGCACATGGTGCTTCGATCAGTGCGGTGCATCGCTCGAAACCACCTTCTCCTCGTCGTCGCGCCTCTCTGACAGACGGTGATCTGGGGAAAAAAAAGATAACGATAATAAAACAGAAAAGCCCTGTTGCACGCCTGCCACGTCGTCGCCTTCGAATTTCCTGATTGGAAAAAAACGTAAGACAGTTTCTTCAGCTACATCCTATCCGCGCACTTAACTCCGATTCGCTCGTCCGCGACTAACAGCTTGGTTACTTAAGTTATAGGAAGCCGACGCGTATTGTTCCGCGAGTATTTTTAATCAGGAGTTTCTCTTACTCCTCAAGCGTGCCGTCCTTTCAGTGTTACACGATCCGGTTAATTATCGCGTACCGAGACGCGGCCCAATTACCAGCCGAACCATCGATTAAGCTATTATTTACAGCAGAATCGTCGGTGTCCGCGTTCTCGCCGATGCGCTCGCAACGACAGGATCTAAAGTCCGTACCGGAGAAATTAACACGCCACGACAGATAGGATACGCACCGTGTTGCAGTCAACCACGTGGTGACCGCTTTCGTTCTATTAAGCGTGCACATGTGCCGCAACAGTTGGCGGCTGCCAGTCGGTTGGAATCAATCTCGTGGACGTGGCACAGAAATCGGCCACGCGTATGTGTACCGATCTCACGATTTCATTTGGAATCGCTTCCTCGTTCATTCTTCGTTCAACGTCGCACGACTCTCGCGGCAAAAGATCCGGGCACGTTAGAAAAATGGCGCGTCGCGTCCTCCTACTCGAGCGGAAGTGGCGCGAGCGATCGATCATCGACGTCTCGATCATCCGCACGAAATTATTAATTGTCAAACGTAACGTTGCACGAATATAAAAGGTACGAACGAGATCTTTATCCGATGCTCGTAACGCGGTCCTCGCGCTCGCGTTCACCTACCGCGCTCCTCCGGTGATTTATAATGGTAAATTATGCAATTTTCTGCCGGTGGTCGCTCGATCAACGTAACCAAGAGGTATGTAGCGTGGTTTAAAGTAGCCTGTTGAGGATAACTAGATCGTGAATGAGAGAGAGAAGATGGTCGTAAAATCCGACCGGCAGGAAAGGAGAATGTGTAGCCGAGTACTAATGGCCGACGATATTCATTCATTGTGCGCCATGGGATTGTGGTATCTCGTACGATCGATCGGCAATGCGACACCTTTACAACGAAAGTGCATCGAGTCACCATCAAGTTGTCATTCCGCTTCGTTACGCTCGATTACCATACACTCGCTAGGCTGCAAGCGAACACGGTAATAGTAGATCATGCATGTACACATTGTACGGGTACGCCTATCGGTAATCACTAATAAGCGTGTTCCCGCTTTCGATGGATAAATTTCGCGCTTATCGCGCCATCGAGTTTATTAATGTGATTACTGGCTACCGCGTATGATCGATAAATCTTATCATGTGCTAACAGCAGTCGGTGTTATGCGCGAAGAAACGGTTAAGCTTTTTCTGATCCGTTCTATAATTTTATGAAATTATAAATTAAATAGATTGATTTAATGAAGAAATAGCTTCCTTCGCGATGGAAGAGGCTAATGAATAGAATTTAATACAATCTTATAATCAATACGAATCAGATTACTCTGTAAAGAAGTAATTAAGGTTGAAGTATACTTAACTGATTTAATGAGGATAGAAACTTGAAGATTAATCACCAAGTTACGTGCGTTGAGAAAATGAAATTCTCGTATAGTAAAGTAATAACGATAATGACCTTTAAAGTTAAAACCGTATTCCTCTGCCCACGGAGAATCATTTTCTTCTTTGTAAAAAAAAAAGTCGACAAGGATATAGTAACGCAATAGATCATCGGACTGTTAAGATCCATTTCAACGGATTCCAATATCAATGATATATTTACCAATCAATTTTATTTGCTCGTCAGCCTCTTAAATGAATAAACGCGATTAATTTAAACAACCAAAGAGGCTCGTCTGAGTCGATCTATTACGGAAGTGTAACGATCCGAGAGGAGACACTTGGACGCGGCTTCGATATGGGTCACTATTAGGTACGCGCTTATTATGCGAATGTCTGACTTCGGAATTACCACGCTGTCGGGACCGTTATATGTATTTGGCACCACGCCACATCTTCGCCGTGCCCGATTCATGGTTAGCATGGAACAAACGGACGTGTAAACAGCCGGCGGTGATTTTTATTCAAGCACGGCCTCGTAGCGAACGAAAGAACAGGTGTCACGATTCTATCGTGGCACGAATCGTAAAGCGGGATAACAACTAATGTATGCCAGTAATAAAGAAGCGTTTGTAGCTTCGCCGCGCTAACGGAATTCGGTATAGATCGCGATCTTCTCGAGAGGACCCATTAATTACCAGTTGCCGCCGCCGACTTTCGCGTTAGATTAGAAAGGTTACGCGAGGGGGGTTAGGTTATGGGGAAATCGTACTTGTTCTTTCTTTTACGCGATCGATTTCTACCTCAACGGAGGAGATGTTGTCTGCGTCGCGATCGTACGGGTTCGTCAAACATTGAAAATCGAACGGCGTCGAATCGGAGACGCCTGAGTGGAATGTAAACGCGTTGGGATCGATGGAAGCTTGAAATAGGTCGGTTTTTAGAAATCTCCGGTGCTATGCCATCGAAACAACGGACGAACGACCGTTTCAGTCTTAAATCGGTGATTTGCCGCACGTATCCGTCTATCGTCTGACCTGAAAGCGCACGAAAATCTATCTGCAGGGGAAGTTTTAGCATTGGGTCCGCGTAAGTAGATTCGGTACGTACAGCGCAGACCGATAGGTGAAAACCTACTTGCCTACATTCATCGCCTAGCTCATGCGCATCACGAATGCATCGCACGATTATGGCGGATTGAGTCATCTCGGGTATCGTCATTTTTTCCGGTTCCTTTATTCACTCGAAAAATACACTCTCCATTAAGCGATCATACAGGAAACGTTTATGAGTCCGTGTAAGTGTCTCAATAAGCAGATCTTAAATTACCCGAATGCGTGGCAGTACGCAACTCGTTTTTAGCAAAATGTCCCACGTAAGATGTTTAATCCATTGAACCAATGCTATGAAAAATTTAACTCTTCCTTTGTACAATCGCGTGATACGGTTTATAGGTAAATCATTAATGCTTCAAAGTGTTCGCGTTTATTTTGGATCAAGCACGGTTTCCGTTTCCCCTTCGATGTTTTCGCAGGCAGGAAAATTTACGTTTGCGGACACGATATGAATCGTCTCGATAGTGAAATCGTTTTTCGTTCGTTCGCTGTTATTTTCCAGTCGCGACTGAGGGGGCCAGGGACCGGATATGGCGGTGGCAACAGGTGTAAAAAGGTCCGTGATTTTTCCGAAACGCGACGCGGGTTCGACGGATTCGGTTCATACCTATAGTCGTCGATCGTGGCAGTCTGGTGTCATGAGTACAACGAGGTAACGGAGCGAAAACCCGGACATTCGGCAGGAATTTGGGACAGGTGGCCTAGTGGTCGCACGAGGCGAGCGTGTCTGATAATTGGCGATTAAACACGAGCGAGGCGTCCAATGATGGACCGGTTCGTTCGTCCAATGTTCAGCATTTTCTACTAACAATTCCATATGATGTTTCACTCGGTACGGTCATTGAGATTGCGAAATGGGCACAGCTGAGAATTCACACCGCTTGTAGCTTAACATTTCATGGTTAACTTCGTTGGCATTTCAATTAACTCATCGCGTTGATTCCCGTTGAAACGGTGAAAAATACGGAATCATTTTTTGATCAACGTTACTACGATCGAGAAATGAAAATTTCGATGTATTCGGTGTAACTCGGATAAATCGAGCACGCGAAATTATTTTCTTATGCATGTATACGTTTCCATATGGTGATTGGCAGTGATTGTTTAAATAGAGAAAATTGTTTTTTCAGCGGTACGTTCGCAATACTTCACCGTGGACGCCATCACGGTATGCGGTGGCGAATCTTCATTTTAGCCTGTCTCCTACTAAAGGGGGTAAGTAAATTTATCTGTCATTTAAATAATTACTACTTGTATTTTCGCTTCGCAGGAGAGTAAATTTCAATTTTGACGTTACACGAACTAATTACATTCTTCTGCAAAAAGAACAGTTCCTTTTACGTTTATTTTCGAACGAAACAACTTTATAAGTTTACTTAAAAAAGTTAAGTAAGCGAACAAAATTAAAGTCCTTACAATTATATCACATTCAATAAGGATTCAGGTCAGACGAATGAAAATAATACGTAAGAGTAGCTGCCTCTCGAGCGTGAACTTTTGAACAGTAGCGTACGATTTTTCGCCTCCGTGGCACGGATATAGAAACGAGAGCCGGGAAAAAAAAAGGTTGCACGCGATTCCTCCATGGGAATCGGTAGTCAAAAACCGTGGCAAGAAAAACGCGCGGCGACACCACAAAGAGGGTAGGTCGGTATGTCTGCGTGGGTAATTACTACATTATAACCCAGATATCGCGGTGGGTACATAGCCTGCAATGCCGTTACCCAGTGCTCTGACCCAGAGCTAAGGGCGACTCGAGGCCCGGTCGATGTCTTGAAATGGTGCGCTGCGTTCCGATCCGGCTCATCCACGTCTACTACGAAGTAACGTTTTACCGTCGGGCCTTCACCAAGAATCGGTCTTACAAGATTGCGCGCAAAAATCGTACACGAAACGACCGGTTTCGCGATCTTACCTTCCCACCCTGCATTCTTGGGGACCGACACGATTTCAATTCGTTCATTACTCTTTTTTTTTCTCTCTCCCCTCCCCCTTTCCTTCGCCCCATTCCCCGCCGGGTAACCGCGACCGCTGGTTCATTCTTCCGGACCGCGGCAACAGTTTAAACATTTTCGCGTCACCCATCGGAATTAATGACCGCCGACACGCGTTATTATCGTTGCCAAATTTGCGGCGAACAATTTCACGAGAGGGGTAATTTAATTCCGCACGGTGTCCCACGGTGATTTAACGTGTACACAGGTAAATTGCGACTCGAACGGCCGATACATTTTTGCATATCCGTCTCAATTCCGCGGCGATCGTTTCGTTTCCCTCGGCAATTACCAAGACGATTTTAATTACCGTTCGACGCGTAATTACCCACCGATCGGAAATGTCGTTTTGCCAGCAACATTCTCTTCGTGTCGGACTTATGAAGTTGTCCGTTAAAATGCACCAGACGTAATGAATGGTGCCTTCGCTTACCCGACGTACAACTTTCCGTTTTGTTACTTAATACGTCTAATATAGCGATACGTTAAGCGAGATTCTCCACGATCGCTTACTTTCGAGCACAGGTTGTCCGATGTTGATATTAGAATAGATGGGCGCGTGTTTCCTCTTGGCGAGTATGGTCGTTTTACGTACGACGAGTGTCTTAAAAATACTGTATGGCTACTCCCGGATGATCACGTCGAGCGGCGTACACCGGAACGTGATCGATCTTGCACGGTCAAGTGAATGAATCGGAGTTAGAATGAATGGAATACCTCGCTAAGATGATGGAAGAAATTCTTGGAGGTACGAGACCGCTCGTAGCTAAGGATAATCATTACTCTTCCAGACCACTATAATTTTCCTTTTCTGTCAAGCGATCCCGATGTTGGCTTTAATCTTTCAGGCATCGCGTAACGGAAACCGCTGTCGGCTTTAACGGCGCGCAATGGGCCCGATTGTTCAGAGCGCCAATAATTAGATTACTCCGAAAGTAGCAATTTTGTATTTCCTCTGAGAGTGTCGTCGCAACACGATAAAAGGGTCGAGGTAGCAATGACGAAAAAACGCCGTTGAAATTCCCCCGTCGAGTATTCTCGTATTTACAATACGTCGGCTTAATGAAACCGCCTGGCAACAATTTAATCTCGAAAAGACGTCGAACTCGAAACGAGAACAACGTGACACACGAACCACCGTCCGGCTCGTCTCACCTGAAGGACGGTCATCGTCTTTTCCGGTCGAGCGCGCACCGCCGTCATCGAAATCCATCATGGGCGCGTACACAGGTGACCCAGTAAGCTTTCGTCGAATTATGGGACGCGCTGGCTGGAAAGCCATGACGAGATAAGCAGATGTCGGAATCGGCGGCGGGCAGAGGCGGGAAACCGAACGTGTACCCGAAGCGGCTGCGCCTGGCCGATTGACCTGCGGCTAAAGACACGGGTGGTCCGTTATGCCCCAGGGTCACGCGTGACGCAATCAGCCACTACGCCGGCGTGTATGTACCCGGGGCCCGGTGCTCCTATTCCATCGTTCGGCTCGCCCCACCTCGGGGCCCACCTTAACCCCTTCACTCCTCCCGCGAACCCGTCATTCGTCGAACAGTCAGAACGGGTTTGTTGATCGGAGGCTGTTGTCTCCCGTATTGGCCACCAGGAATGCGCACGACCGGAGATAGCTCTTTGAGCGGATCTTCGGGCTGTGACAAGAGGCCAAGGATGAGAAATGCATCTCTTTTCGAGGCACCTTTATCTTACCACTTCTGCCGCTAAACCACTTAATCATACGAAACGTATATACGCACTTTGTAATGAGCGAACTTCATAACAAATATATAGGGTACACTCTCGTTCAGAAGTCGCTCTCGCGTCGTTGGAGCGTTATTATGCTCGCTCTTGTCGGGCGATGTCGTTTGTGCGAAGTGTGCTTTAAAATTCAAGCGACGGAGCTAGACGAGGTTGTGGGACTCGGGCGGATTCGATAAATGGTTGCTGGCATCGGGCGTCTCGAACGGTGTGTTAATTTGTGAAACGCGAATCACGAGGGATAAAGTTATTCAACGTATGCGCGTTACGTGATCATGCGTCTGGCATATCTTTCGTTCACACGTCCGGTTAAGGCACGGTTAATTCTTTCGTCAGGATCGTGAGCGGAGTATATTCATGGATCGTTACACGATAATTTCGGTGAATATGTATGCACGGGTATCCGTTTATCGCGCTCGTGGTCTCCGTCCGGAATAAAGGCGGGCCTCTCCTTAAAGAAGTTGCACGTCCTGCAAATTATGTGGCCCGACAGCGTCAATCTACTTTCACGCTTTCTCGTCGTTTATCCCTTTCCCCGCGGCGGATGTTCTACTAAATATCTCGCCTGCCCGTTTTGCAAGGGGGCACACGTATATCTGAGCGTTCCGTTTGATTTTTATGTTAGCAGCTGGCCCGCGCGGAGGATGTCGAGGTAGTCGAGGCAATCCCCGGCGAGGATAACCGTAACGAGAACTCGGCGTTAAATCGTCAGGAGAACGACATAAACAGCTCGGACCAATTGGCGTTAGAGTCGTTAGGCGAGAAGGATGGAGGCGGTAGCCATTACAAGCCGGGTGGTCTGCGAGGGCATCCCCTTCCTCATCCGCCGAGTCGCGAGGGTCTGGGGCTGCCGCATCCACGGCCGCACCATAACGTCGCTTATCACGGGCCGCCGCCGCCTTTACCCTCGTCGAAGACACCATCGGAAGCCATCGATAAGATCTACACAACGGGCGGCGGCATTAGCACAGCGGTCGGCGCGGAACCCTGGCCAGCGCCTACCCCCGACATGCCGAAGATCATTTCTTTGGACGTGAAGTGCGAGAAAAGTCTGATGAAGGTTTACCTGGGCTTTGATAAACCGTTCTACGGTATTGTCTTCAGCAAAGGCCACTACAGTAACGTTAATTGTGTCCACTTACCGGCAGGTCTAGGGCGGACCTCGGTTAACTTCGAGATTAGTATTCACGCGTGCGGCACGGCTGGGAATACAGAGAACGGTCTGTACGGGTACGGCGCCGAATCCGGCTCGGGCACTTACTTCGAGAACATTATCGTGGTGCAATACGATCCCCAGGTCCAGGAAGTTTGGGACCAGGCGCGCAAGCTACGGTGCACCTGGCACGACTTGTACGAGAAGTCGGTTACGTTCCGTCCGTTCCCGGTCGACATGCTGGACGTGGTGCGCGCCGATTTCGCCGGCGATAACGTCGGCTGTTGGATGCAAATACAAGTCGGTAAAGGCCCGTGGGCGTCGGAAGTCTCCGGGCTGGTCAAGATCGGGCAGACGATGACGATGGTGCTGGCGATAAAGGACGACGACTCCAAGTTCGACATGCTCGTGAGAAACTGCATGGCGCACGACGGGAAACGGGCCCCGATCCAGCTGGTCGACCAGAGGGGTTGCATCACCAGGCCGAAGCTGATGTCGCGGTTCACCAAGATCAAGAACTTCGGCGCGTCCGCCTCCGTACTCTCGTACGCTCACTTCCAGGCGTTCAAATTCCCGGACTCGATGGAGGTCCACTTCCAGTGCACCATTCAGATATGCCGATACCAATGCCCGGAGCAATGCTCCGAGTCCCCTTTGTTACTCGAGTCCCAGGGTCTTCTCGAGAATCACCATCATCCACCGTCTAATGGGCATCCCGACTCCAGTTACGGTATTCCGCCTCCTATTCCGCTTCCCCTGGAAGCCTATTTGCAGGCGGCCGCCGGCCGTCCTCGGGACGAGAGACGAAGGAAGTCTCGAGAAATAGTGCCGACACCGCAGAAGGCGGTCGGAGTCAATCGTATAATACGAGTGGTCTCGACGGGTGACCTAACGTTTTCCATCGACGAGTCCAACAATGGGGAATCGAACGGGCCGACGATGGTGTTTCCCGTGCGCAACGAGAACACCGCGAACGCGGCCATGATTTGCATGACTACGCCAGGTTTTGCTGTTACTCTCATAGTACTTCTCGCGGTGCTCCTGTTCTCGTGTATACTCTCCACCTACCTCTGTCTACGCCTAAGACCGTTCTCAGGAAAAGCCAGGAAGGCTGCGACCTATTATAACGGAGAACAAAACCCGCCTAAAAAGTCGACGAGGACGTGCTTCTACTCATAGGTAAAAACGATCGTAGACCATCTCGAAGGATGGCGCGCCGTCGATCGGTTCTACCTTCGCAGGGGGACGCATCCCGCGATCGAGCGGGTTTTCTTCCTCGAGACTGGTTTCACGATTTTCATAGCGTTCAATTATTTATCGGGGCGAATATCGCGAACGACGAATTACGATCGACCACGTTCGTTCTACCGTTTAAACTGTGTCGCGATCTGCGTGTTACACGGATTTGCTCAACCGATCGGTCGCCGGACCCTTCCTGCCACACAGGGTGTAAGCACCGGTGTGCTTAGCTCGGTTCTTATTTCGCATTCATTTTCGGGCCGTTCGTGACCGTTCGCAAGAAATTTTCAAGTTCAATCGATTGGACGTCGCGCAAACCGGTCCTCTTGGCCAGCGCCATTCCAGGTATCGTAGAGGCTACAGAATGTCGCAAGCACGATTCTGTATACCGGCACGTATCAGACAGAGTATAGTCTCGTAATAAAATAAATAGGATACGATCTCTGGTACGTGTACCGCGATCTGTTCGATCGGAACGATCAACCAATATGGATTTGTGCTTCGTCATAACGAAACATACCGCTCAAGCCCTTGCTGGCGATCGTGTATAGACGCTCCGGAAATTTAGTCAAAGATAATCAAACGCGTTGCGCTCGCGACTTCCTCGTTACGACCACTTCGGGACCATGGTATTTGGGTATCTCGTTTTTAATTAATCGTTACCCGTTGCGTATTGGTATTTAACGTGTAACTCGAAATAGTCTACATTGAAAACGGAAATCGTCGTCCCTCCACACCCCTCCCTCCCCCGCCCTCTTTTTAATATCGTTGACAATTCTACAAGTTGTTTTAATATTATTTATTTATCGTGTAACAATGTCCGAAATTTGTACGATTTTATACGCTGTACGTTGCGCACATGTAACCGTTGTAAGAGCCAGTCATTATCACGAAATCATTAAAAACAAATTATCTCGGTTTTATTAATTGTATGTTTAAGTTAATGTTATACACGAAACGTTTCGCTTCAGTGAAGCAAACACTTTTGCGCGTTAGTTTACATACACGCTGCCATGTAACGAAGTCTCTTCTGCTAATCGATTGGTAATTTATCCGTTTTAGATATTGATCGGGAAATCGGGATACGTAAAATCGCGGATGATGAATATAACGAGGTCATCTCCGTCGCGGTGAATTTTTCAATCGAAATGGTTCGCGAGAAATTGGTGTTGCGCAAGTTAACAAAAATATATGGTGTCAAGATCAAATGTATAAAAGAATAGTCAGTAGCTTGTAATAGCGTATAAAAGATAATATAATATAATATTTATGATATTAATGTAAGCTCGTAGATACGAGAAGTGTTTATAAATTATTCCTCGTCGATGGAACGATGCATTTTTTACAAGAATGTTAGTATTTAAACTTTTGTATATGAATAAATCTATGATTATATTTACCATCCTTCTTGCATGAATATTCAAACTCGAGTATACGGGGAAATTTGGAAAATTTTTTGAAGACGAGAGGAGAGAGAGTGGTTGTCGGTTCCGTGGAAATAGGTCGAGGTCCTGTAAATACATTTATTGGCGTTACCATTCTTGTTAAATAAAAACACAACTTCTCGATTAACAATCGACTCAACTATTTGTTCCTCTTGCTCGAGAAACTCTAGCGCGTTGTCCAATATATCGTTACGTTCTTAATTATCGGTGATCGTTTTTAGTAACGCGTTTCGATAACTCTCCTCTCCAAGCTTACAAGAATATTCTCTGCTCTTTTTGTTTTTACACGTGTATACATATACTTATAATCTATAAGGTAATTTAAACGTGTTAACAATTGTTCTGGCGTTTCGCGAGAACGTACGGACGAGCGTGTAAATAAAGTTCATCTATCCAAACACCGCGTCCTCGAGTAATCTGTTTTTAAGGGTGAAGAAACGAGAGAAAGTGTTTTCCGTTTTTATTACAAACATAAAAGGGGGAATAGATGCACGGAATACGTAAACGAAGATTTTTGGGATTACGAGGGATCTTCGTTCTCCTGTACAAAGAGCGTTCGCTTTTAATTCTCATAATAACACGACCGCTTTATGCGGTCATGCGCTCCAGATGTACGCGTTAGATTATTTGTGTTACGTATACATAATAATTCAGGATCAGTAATTACAGGATCCTGTTCGTGGTATTAAACGTCTTCCTGGACGTTTGTAATGTGCGTTGCGTTTCAAGGATACTTAAATAATTCTTCCTATTACCTAGTTACCTAATTACCTAGCTCAAAAAGCCCGCCAAGGGTCTCGATCTTCGACCGATTCCAATTTCATATTTAACCTCCAGTTAACACAAACGAGAAGAGGATGCAAGACAAGTGGAGAACGTTATGATACAATACATACTTTTTCGACGTCAATGATTAACGTACGTATATATTGTTGAAAAGTGTCAACTGAAGGTTAAAAGGTTACGCATCGAGGCATTCGTGAATGTATATCGAGTTCTCGTATTTAACTAACGTAACGATATACGTATTTGAAAATAGAAAATGAAACATTTCAGCTTGGCAGTAAGTCTCCCCGAAAACATTTAGGATATATTTCTATTTTCATTTATAGCTGTTACTTTCAGCCTCTTCAGGGCTTATTCTCTAGAGGTGCTGTTATTTGAAAGTCTTTACTAAGTGTTAATAGCTAGCGCACCTGTCGATAACCAGTGAATCGATATTGATGTGATTTCGATAATCGAACGCGTTAAATTCAATATTCTACCGTGTTCGGCATAAGTTATGCCCGAGGTCGATGCGTCGCGCGGAAATCAAATAATTACGGTGCCTCCTGGATTCTGTGCACATTGATAACAATTTTTAACGCGAATTTTTCCCGTTCATGCAAAATCCATTGTTTTATATTTATATAAACGCTCTTATCGTACAACGTAGAGTGAGCTTTTTGTTTCGAAGATCTAGCAACAGATTAACGACCGATCTGTTTCCTGGTTGCGTCGCTGGCTTTGTAAAATTACCTTCTTCTCCTTTCTTTAATCTAATAAATGCAAATCGTAACAGTTTTGTAAAAATCTCTGATGAAATTAATGACGAAACTAGATAGTTCTGCTGCTAAATACTCGCGCTTTCAATGGTAGATCACATTATAAATCATTATTAGTGCGTGATTTATATAATGAATTTAACGGCAGTAAACAGTTTTGCTTTCACAGAAATTGAATTTGTTCAGTGATTTATTCACCTAGTATATAAATTAATAATTGTGCCATATACGATGTAACGTTACATGTAACTTTGTTATACGGTGTTTTAATAATATCAATATGGCGTTCGGAATGCACGCGAAATGTTAAACAGTTTATTTAATATTAATGTACAGAATGTGGACCTTTTGCGTCATTATCGATTACTCTACTCTGATTTGGATATTCTTGGCTGACGCAAAACTCTAGGGTGTAACGCTAACAATGGAGATTGCCGTGTAGAAGATGGTTAGAAAAGGTAAGAGTATATATATATATATATTTATATGATCGTTCTATCAAACATTCTATAGTTTCATGTTTGTGATAGAACGCTTCTTATTTGTCAGATACGGTTGTAGCATATTTTAATAATATATTCCATACAAAGGCAATACTTAAACGTGTAAATAAAAATATCTCTGGAAATGTAGAAATATATTTCGCTTAATATATTATTATATTAACTGTGACATACGAACACGTGGCGATTGTTAAAGGTTGGATTACCATAGAACTGTTGCGACCGACGGAACACATTTTCATTTTCTCGTGTGCACAATATTTATTACCTATATTATTTGCCGATAATAAATATTAAATTTATGCAAATGTCGATCCATACGAGAAACGTTTTAAATATAGACTCGAAACTCCTCTATATTAATTAACAATTCTACGTTGACGTGTCGTATTGATTTTTATTTCATCGAACGTCGCCCGATTTTTATCTATTAATTATTTAAGTGTACTCGTTAGCAGCACCTCTAGTAAATACGTCATTAAATAGATAACAGACGCGCAATGGTACAACGCGTTACTATGACTTACGTACAGGCGATGAAAATCTTTATAAATCGCTTCAACTTGTATTCTACAGACTCATAGAAAATGTATAAATGCGCACCACTCCGTTCATGAATTACCTAAGGAAAAAGACACGTATTGTAAAGCAGCGTCATCCGGTCCTGCTCATCTTCGACTCGATCAATGATATCATCGAACAAAGAAGAGGAGAAATATTTCTAACAATGTCATTCGCAATGTCAAAGGTGAAACGTTATTTTTACAATATTCACAGCGAACGCTGTCACATTGTCCGTCACGACGTGTCCCCCTTGCGAATTTCATTAATTCATCCTACAACGAATAATTATTGTGCATGATTATGCTCCTTACTTACCCAAATACCAACAATTGCCACTCGAAAAGTAATCGTTCGACTTTCGTTTGCAAGTCTACGTGAAAGGAGAACAAATGCAGAAAAAAAAACGAAAAAAAAAGGAAGAAACAGAAAACGAGGAAACAGAAAACAAAAATCGATCTCGACGAGAGCTACGAGAGAATTCGATCGTCACAGGGGGTGGACGGCCCGATTCGATGGCGCACCTGCCGAGCAACCCCCACCGAGCAGAAACAACGATCGTTCCCCGCCAGAAGGGGACAAAGAGCGTTCTTCAAGCGAAACTGCCGCGCGTTGACGAAACGCACTTAAAGTACTTTGTACAGCGTATTATTGCACATTGTCTCTCGCGGAGCGTACACAGGCCGCGTCCCTCCAGCGACACACAGAAGAAGTCACGAACCGTCAACCCCTCTCGACCGCGGGACTCACGCCCGCGACCTGGCTCGCCTGTTTCTGTTGGATCTGCTCCGGATGAGCTGGTCTCGCCGTGCATCGTACGCGCAGCAACCCGTACGGCAGCCAGCCGTTGGTCGAGTGCACCGCCCTATTGTTCTTTCTGCTGTCGACCGCCTCGCGTTGCGCCTGCAGCCGGTGCAGCATCGCGCCGGCGACCAGCGCGGATATCACCGCGGATAGTGCGACGACGATGAACAGCGCGCTGAAACCGGGCATCGGCAGGCAGATGCCATATACCACTTCCTCGCGTATTCTACCTTGGAAGACCGTTACTGCTTCCGCGTGCGTGTCCGGGCTGAAGGCTAGATCGGCCTCGGAGATCACCTCGTACAGGCCGCTCACGCCGACGTCGGCGCTGCGGATCTTTCTGTCCGATACCACGACCGATCTCTTTCGTCTGCCGTTCGGAGACGAGAGAGGGGTCGATGGTAACGCGCCGCTGTCACCTTCGAGGTTCCGCGGACCGTGAGGGAATTGGTCCTGCTCGTTCTCGTATCGAGTCACCCTTGGCGGGTCCTAGAAACGGAGATTCAAGTTTTAGATGCTGAACAAATACATTGATACTTAATACATGCTTTGCACTCGGTATAAATGTTGTACGTCCAGTGTCTTAATCTTCACGGAGAATGCAAGTGTAATTGATTTAATCGAACCGAAGTGCTCTATACAAAATAGATAGTGAGTACGAAGGAATTCGAGTAGAATATCGTATACGAATTTGCTCGAAGAAACATATAAGAAATAGAAATATATTTACTACGAATGGCCTTGATAGATCAGGATCGTCCTGCTGAACATCCTCGTCAGGAGTTTCAACCACCGGCGCCGGTAGCCGGTTACCTATCTGCGCTTCCGGTTTCGGGACAGGCTTTTCAACCCCCGAGAAGTGACCCCCTATCGAGGCGACCCCATCGCCGTTTTCAATGATGTCGTCGTAAACGGGACCTTCGGCTTGCTCGACTCCTCCTCCAGCATTTCCGTTACTCTTGTAGGGGCTGCTGGTGTCGTCGTTCTGAATGGTGGGCGGTACCGTGGTCTGCGGGTACTGCGGTCGTATCTGATCTTTGCGCTCCTGTATGTAGTGGTCGACGGGCACGCTGAGCTGACAATGATCCAAGCATCCGTGACGGCAGATCTCGACCTTGACATTCATCGAAACAACTTATCACCTCGACGTCCCACCTAATCCGCCGTTCCTCTCTTCCCTTTCGATAACGCAAACTCGGATCGGGAACGGCGCGGCGATTTGACGCGCGCGTTACGGTTCGCCAAGTAAATTCATTAAGCGGCTCGTTCAGCTGTTTAATTGCAAATATTTGCTCTTTACTTTGGCGAACACCTCTTCAAGTTAACTCGCGATACCACCGTGCCGAGGCACCGCCGCGGCGTGTAATAATATTTTTCCACGCCGGTAATCTTGTTTTCAATCGCGAGCTGTTTCATCCGCCTCTATATTACCCAACATTGTTTACCTTGCACTTGATGTGCACGCTCAACGCGTCCGGGAACTTGAACGCGTGGAAGAAGGCGTAAGTGATGACTGTTGCCCGGCTGTCGGAGCCCCGCGCCTTCAAGAATCGGCTGATCATCTTCGGCCTGAGCACGCATCCGAACTCGTCGCTCAGCTGTATCGTATGCCCGCCACCGTCCGAGGCTACGCACGATTTCACGCGCATGTCGAATTCCCCTGTGTCGAATCAATTACGAATTTCGTATTAGCTGACAGTCGTTTCAATCGTACTCGATCTGTCGATACCAAGTGGTTAACGTTTTCATTTTAGATGAACGGTCTTAGAAGGTCTCGATAGGTCTTGAAAAATATTAAAATCATTCTAAAAACAGTTCAATTTGCGTCGTTCTTCCCATGTATACAAAATGTTGATTAAGACGATTAAACTGTTGGTTATTACGAGACCAACAAAATTGTCTCATATTTAGGAACAGATTCGAAGCGATTCGAAGTGTTTCAGCGGGCATCAGTTGCCCTGGTTAAACGTTACGTTCGATGGTTCGTTGTTACCTCGATAATCATTTATGGCGACGACCAGGGTGAGAGTGGATCCGAGCGGTACTATCCCGGAGACAGGAGGCGCCCAGGGCCCCTTGCCGTGTTGAATTTCCATCCAGCAGTCCACGTTGTCGCCTGCAACATCGATAGAACAGCACGGTCGTATTTGCGCCCCGTTCCAGAGGCAAATCCTCCGCTCTCTGTGCGCAGCGTGCCAGGTGCGATTTATACGTGTCGCGCAAAGTGAAATTAAGCGGCGAGGCTGCGGTTCCGCCTGTGGTCAACCGCGGCTACACGAGTTAACGTGCGCGACGCGATCATTTGCCACGTGTTCCGACTCTTTCCACAGGCGGATCGTCCTCTCGCCTATTCGCCACGAGTGCGTTAAAGCACTACTGACGCGGATCTTTCGACCCCGCGGAATTCAACTTTAAGATCGCGCATTGAACTTTCCGCGAGGTAGAATTTATGCGTCACGCGAACTCGTGGATTAAGCTTGGAGATCGCGGGTCGAAGTTCAAACGTTAAGTTTAGAATCTAACGTACCAATCGCGAAGGGGATGATCGCGAAACGCGCTGAGATTTGCGGAGCGTCTGCGAAAAATACTGGCACGTGTTCGCGTTATCTAAACTTTTAGCCATATAGAAATCTACTGTATTGCATTAAGTCTTGATAAATATATTTTGCTTAGATCAATCAACGTATAAATTTCAATGGAGCCAATATTTTTCTTTATAGGAACCGCAGGTGCGTAGAATAAAAAACTATACCTCTGAAGTCTAACTGTATTACGTCGAGATCCGCGATGACCATCGGTGGTTTCGAAGCGGTCTTTTCGTAATCGTTGAACCATTCGCATCGCAATCGTTTGGCCTCGTCCCAGACCTCGAGTAAATCTTTGTCGTACTGAACGACAACGGTATTCTCGTAGAACTGTCCATGCATATCTGGCTTGGTACCGCATCTACGATCAGAGACCAGCAGAATTTATACCGGATACCTTAACCTAACTGAATTCAATTTTAAAATAGAAACGTACACCCTTCATTTCACATTATTTCGTTCAGAATTCGATAAGAATAATTCCGTCCTTTCGCGGTGTATATTAGATAACACTGATACTAAAGAGGATCGAGTGAAATTCCATTTGGATATCGATAATCGGTAGCGGTGGAAACCGAATTCCGCTAAGAGCAGCCCGTAATTTATATAGTAGAAAGGGTTTAGCCACACACGTTCCCGCTTGAATAGAATCTACGACACGGTGGAAGCAATAATTTAGAAAGCGATACTACGCGGGTCCCGTAATAAACCTCGTAGCAAATCAATGCCGGGCATTAACGTTTCCGCGCGTGTTAAATCTTGAAATCGTGTCAAGTGTGCGCCGCGGAAGCGCCTGGCCACGAAGATCTCCCCGCAGATAGACACGGCTCGACGGACGGATAACGAAATGTTCCCGCGGTTCTTACCTAGCGTAGGCTATCCGAAAGGAGAAGAAGGTCTGCCCCGTAGACGGTGGAACGTAGACGCATCTGGGGTCCGCGTGTTGCCCCTTGGACGAGACGATGCCCTCAAAGGGTTGGGAGAACGAGAGATGCACGTCCATGTGATCCTTTCCGCACATCACTTCGAGGGACTGTATGGCTGGCATTCCCTCTGGCCTTTCCAGCGGCCAAATGTCGCTGTTGCTACCGACGCTCTTCAAGCCAACCACCTGTGCATTCGAAGAATACATTTTTCCACCTTGAACCCGCGACGACCTCTCTTCCTTTCTCACTGCCTTCAAACGCGAGGGGGGGACAGCCGCGCGAGTGCCTCCTATGAATATCGTTCGACCTCAAAGTTACGAGCCGCGTAAATCACGCGCCATTGCCCGTTCGAGCCATCGCAATCAGATTTATTGCGAGTTTATCGGCTGTTCGAAGCTTACGCTTTGCGTTCGTTGGGCGCGAGCTGATGGGCCCCCGTGTAGCGTTGATCAGACGTCTTAAACTACTCGCGTTCAAGTTATTCTAGTGAGAGTTAGACGTATATAGCTTTATAGTTTTATTTATACGGGGCTGCTATAAAGCCAGATAGCCAGATATCTTGTATAATATCTTGTATATTAATTTTGGAAGAATGTTGGATTATAGATTGATTATAGATTGATATTAGATAATCTTTTGATATTCCTTAAACTGTTCCAAATATCATAGAATAATCATTGTATGATTTATAGAAAATTAATTAAATATCGGCGAACGTAGTTCATCAAATTTTACGATACAGCCCTAACATCGATAGACAGAATTTGATTGAAAAACAGGATAGAAAGAATTGCGGTATGGTTACCTAGATATATAACCGTTAAGAAATTTTTACGATCCTAGTGATGCTCTAATAATCAATACGTTGCAAATATTAGTCGTAAACGAGAAAATGACCAGTTTTGACTTTATTGTTACGTGTAAAATCTTAAGGATCACTAAAACAATTGTGCATGTAATTACTTACATCAGATTTTGTACCAATTAAGAGAAGTGTGCGCGCACAGTGATCGGTCATGTAATTTGCACCGCATTTAATTAATTTGTATCGCGAAAAATATAAAATTAAGCGCGCGATACGATGGCACGGGTGCAACCACTTATCGATGGAAAATATTAATAGAAACTAATTAGCGCACTGGTTAGATTGCATCGTTGCAACGCGTAAAGTTTCTTTTTGCGGAATTCTTGCGTATGTTTTACGAGAATGTGTATATTCTCGAACATTAAGGATGCAGTTAAAGTCCAATAAAATTCCCGGTAACTGTGTTCAAAGATTTAGATTTCCCGATGTGCTGTTACGCCTTTAACAAGATACAGTCGGTCGCAAAAACCAGCAAACACCGACAAGATTCCAAACAAGTGTAAAAAAAAAAGAAAACTGTAGACCTTTAGAAGTTTTATGGGGATTAATTCATTTGTCAATTAAGATTACAACTGCAAATTTACATTTGTATCAACTTGCGCAATTTAAATTGCACTTTCATACACTTCGTATCAAACATAAAATGTTACAAAATCTTATTTTTTATCTTAATTCGTACAAAGTATAGTAGCTATATTTTTGCGACAGACTGTATTTAGAACACGAAATGGCCGCGTCGGTTTCAATCTAAGCGAAATATTCAATATGTGCACAACAGACACTTAACAACTGTTACACGGACGTTCATTGCTCGTCCCGTTCCATGCACAGTGCAATACCGTGTCGTGAATCACGAAGTTATGATCGTGTACACACCTCCTACAAGTCGCCGCTACCATGTACTAGATCAGTCAGGGATGAATCGTGCGGAGGAACGTGCGCAACCCGTGCAATTGTGTTTCGCGAAAAAGTGCAGAAACCCTGAGAACTCCGCTGCCACGTGAAATAAAGAACGAGGACAGTCACGATATTATTGATCGCACGGTCCTACCGCAGACTGCGTTTCCTGGATAAGTCTCTGAATAACGATACTCATCCGGTCGTATCTATAATTTCTCATTTCGCGTATCTTTATTTCCATTCGCGGCCGTGATTATACCATTACGTTCATCGTAAACCACTATTCCACGCCTGTTTCTGGCATTCTTCGATGATCGTAAATTCCACGCGACGAGTCGACGATAAGTATTATAAATCGGCATTCCGTGCATAGAACTTGGATCGAGCCGATGATCCATCGTACTTATTACTCGCACGGAGGACATTGAAAGGGGTGCGACAAATTTTGTTCAGCTGCCAGATGTATTCGAGAATTTTGAAAAGTTGATCACAAGCAAGGAGTGGCTATCGAAAACAATTATTGGAATAAGATTTCGATCGTTATTTTAGAAAGAGTTGAGAGACGGTGCCATAATACATCTGTCGAGGATTATTTGGAGAACGCGAGAAAAGGGGTGCACTTCCTCGAAACCTCACTTGACTCCGTTATCGAGTCAAAAATCGTTCGAGCCTCGTCATTCGCGACGATCGCCCATTTCTTTCTTTTTTTTTTTTCACGCGCACAACAACGCTGCGAGGAGCACGGAACATCGTCGAGTCTCGAGGTAAAGGAATAGTTGGCAGTCGTGCACAGGTCGCGAGAGATTAGGCGTTGCGCTCGTCCCAGGGATTTCCAGAACTGGCGCGCGTTCTTTTTCTGCACCGGCGTTGGGCGTATCTGGCTTCGAACCCGGAGGGTCGCGGAGAACCTCAACGGCGGGTACGGTACGCGAGCGTAGCCGATGGTAGGTGTTCCCTGCGTGTAGGCCGCGGCGCGGCGCGCAATCCTGTAACGGGAGAGGCGTCTTTACCGCTGCATTAACGGTCGCCGTTTTTCGCGCAAGTGAAAACAAGTTTCTGCGCTCTTACAATCGCACTGTTAAATGACAACGTTTCATTAGAAATGATTACGCACCTGGCATACTGTACGCCGCGCGGCTATGTGCGCGTCTACGTGCCGTCGCGAGCGAGCCCCGTTTTTATCGCGGGCATCCGTCCCGCTGTTACGTCCTCGGTTCACGGTCGATGATCGGTAGAATCGACCGTTCGACGCACGTAACGCGCTGCTACCATCCGAGCCGGCGTTTCGTCGATATCGTGGTTATGCAAACGATCAGCGTCGCTGTAATGGCCGTGCTTGTCTCGAGGCCTGGCTCTTTTGATTTATTTAAACGACGGTCGTGGTGGAGAAAGACGCCGGGTTCGTACCTTCGATTGCCACTGTGTGCGTTTAGAGCGGTTCTTCTGTGGCTCGACGTGGGAGAATCTCTACATTGTCGCTCAAACGTACGAGGACACTTGTCAGGTGGTATCGATTCTTATTGTACAGCGTGCTCTGGTGTACTAACGCAAGGTACTTTATTCATGATGACTAACTTTTAAGAATTCTCAGATGTTCTCCAATGAAATGAAGAAAATAAGAATTGATATCGACTAAATATCATTCTGAATACATTAGTGCATCTATTAAATCATTTTCGATAATGTGTATGAATCAGAGAATATGTACCTGACGGGATATTATCAACGACGTGTTAATTCCGCTGTAATTGTATAGCAACGAGATTAGACAGCTCAGACTGTAACAAGATTGCTATTTTGTAGTGCTTATAGCAGTAACGTGTAATCTTAGTTTGCACTATATTACAGCCAGTTAATAACAGGCTAGCAAAATTGTTTTAGAGCAACATTTTACTTAACAAGCATGTACACATACCGAGCAACGCGGATAACTCGCTTTAAAAGTAGTGCTAAAAATTTGTCGAAGTTCCTAATTAAGCGGTATACACCTTGGTTGTTGTTATCATATTTTATGGCGCACACCCATCACTCATTAGAAATTCTAATGACGGATTGCTTTCTAATCCTGAGCAGATATTTATCTATGGGAATACATTATAAGATCGAAGATACGACCTGTGTAATATCGAAATCGCATTCCTCACTATGTTCTAATTGATTGCCATGTAACGACACGAGCGGTTAGACTTTTTCCTCGTTGTTCGTGCTGAAATAAATTATCGAGAAACATATTCTACAGCAATAAAAAAAAAAAGAAAAACAAGCTAAACTTCTAAGAAAACCACGATATCGATGCCCCCGCGTCACGCGGGGCACAAATCAGGGAAAGAACAGGGTAAAATGGAGAACGGCGGCGGAGAATTCAGAATGGCGCGCGATTACTGCGCCCTTCGCTCGGCTATCTATCACAGCGAGACAATGCGTTCGTGCCATCGAACGTCGAAACGAATGGCGAACGATATTTATATTATGCGCCGCGAGCGGAAGCAATTCGCGAGATATAGGCTTTACGATACCACCGCGGTTCGTTACAACGCGCGAGGCCCGAGTGTATCAGTATTCCGAGTTACTCGAACGTGAGGCAGCCCGGTAGGTGAGTTTCCCATCGCGGCTCCTCTGGCGTTCGAATACTAATGCCCGCCTCTCTTACGCCGTGTGTATTCGATTGTGCTCACCGTGACACACGGAAATAGCTTCTCCCCCTTGTGCTCGCTCGGGCGACCCTCTTTTGCTACTTGGCGAACTGCGAGGGACGCCGTCGACTACTTCTTCGCCGTCACGTCCTTTTCGCGCTGGCGCCGATAAAGACCTCGCGACGGTGGCTGCGCCTTCAGCTCGCAAGTTTCTTCTTTGAGACCCGGCGTATTGTCGCGCGCGGACGGCAAAAGGAAGGAGTGAATGGTCCGCGGCGGCACTCTGCGGTACTTCTAACAGTAGTTTATCTCTGATGGATGAATTGCCGATTGGTCGGCTGGATTTTTGTTTGCGATTACAGTGGCCGATCGTCATTTTGTCTGACGTCGGTTTTCAGGTTTAATTGGCAGTCGTCGAGATCGGTGGACGACGTTGGACATTGTTTATCTAGGGATTAATATGGGGGATAATGGCATTTAATACCATTGAATGGATCTGATTAAATTTCTAGAAGAACCGACTCTTTAAGATCACCCAATATCAATTTATCCCTGAAGTATTGAATGTTTCAATTAGATGAAATTAAAATTTCGACGGATTACTGAAACGATAATTAAGACTAGATCCATTGTTCGACTAGCCGAGAAAGTTCATTGCTACCACTCCAGTTCATTGTTTCTACTCCAATTGTTCGAACAGTCCCAAATATTTCTCTGCTCCAATTCCCTGATTTAATTCACCGCAGCCGTTCAATGCGCTCGAAAAAAATCTCAATTACTCGGCTCGGTTTAATTTCCCAAACCGGACTCGATTCAGCTTTTTCTCTCGAAACGTCCAATCAATTCTAACCCGAATATAACGCTTCAATTTCACGCTGAACAATAACATACTGATTGTCGCAACCCCTCGCAGAGTTAAAGGGATGAATTCCACGATCCAACCGCGGTTAAGATCAAACCATCGCCGCTAAGCGATGACCACGATGCTCCTCGGAACTCGCGCAAGAATTCAGCCAGAAAGAGGGGGGCACGGACACGGAAGCGCATTTCCTGCGCGTAACCAGAGATCTCACTGGGGCCAATAGGTTGTGCAGGGGTCCTGAATAACTTTCAGAGGAAACAGATGCGACCGGGGTGGAGGGAGGCAAAGGAAAAGAAGGTCGTAAGACACGCGTAACGGTACCTAGAGTAGGCAGGAATATCCGCTTGCAAGCTGTCGCGTCTCCCGCTGCGTCATCGCATTGTCATCCGGCTATGACGAATTTTTCATTAGCTGCGATTTCGGTACCGAGCGTCCCGATGGAAGAGCCTTCTTTCCGTTCCCCGATGCCGCCAGCCGCCCAGGCTACCGCGCGATTTCTAGTCCCGAACGGTACCTTCGCAGTCCCCCCGGCTACTCGCGCGTCCGTTAGCCTTTAATTGAGGGATCTATGAGCATAGCGGCGCAAACGCCGCTGAAATTATAGCCTATTATCGAAATTGTCGGCCGTTGTTCAGCGTGTTCCAGAGAGAGGTTTAATTGGCCGGCAGAAGGTACGGCCGGCTGGCAGGAGACAATGTGCGAAAACTGGTGTGAACTGCCGGCCGCGGACGGTGTAATTGGTACGGACTCATGCACAGGTATCTCTGGCATGCATGAGCCAGCGTTATTTAATGGTATCCGTAATTCGTTTTTCGCGTTCGCAGTCTGATTACTCACTCTCTTCGTCTACCGTTTCAGCTGTACGCTGGATGTACACGAATTGCCGCTAATTGTGGGTCACCGTCTAATCCAGTCTGCACGATGGGCAGAAATTTTGTCGCGATCGCATGACAGTGGAATTCTCGAAAGGCATTCACGAGATACGAGCATCCGAAGCGCGGCTATCGTGCGTACGATTTCAATTTAATGACCGTAATAATTGTTTATGGATTGTAATAGTCCTGTCGATTCCACTCGCAAGCATTAGAAGCATTATCATTGGCACGCGTAATGGAATTCGAAAGAGATCGTCTTAACTATTTTCGTGTTATCTTTAATGATCCTTGAAGCGTCGATGAGAAGCTTGCACATTGCTGAACAAGTGAGAGAAAATGATTTGTATCGACTATGTTTAATTTTGCAATCGAGCATACGTATGAGTTATAGCTTTCATTATGTTTTCTACATTCTTGGAAGTATCGACATACTTGGTTATTAGAGATTCGAACGGAGAATTGAATGGTAAAAAGGACAGCACCCTCATTTTACGCTTTACACTAACTTTCTCGATCAATGCTCTCTCTTCTCGCGATGGAATTTTCTCCTCTTAAATCTTTGACTAAAATGCGCGCGTTAAAGACTAATCCGCGTCCTGCCTTCATTATTCACCCAACCAAGCTCAATAATCGTTCCTACATACATTACGCGAGAAAGTAGCATACTTTCGGTCGGACGTCGCGCAGCTGCTTCGTTTCTTATTATTTAAACGACTCGATAGCCTCTGAACCGGAAGCTCGGCTACCTTTATCCGACCCGCTTGTACGTGCCCGTTTATCAGAATTGTAATAGGAGTTTCTAAACAAGCGTACCCCATATGTAGCCTCTCTAGACCAACCGTTAGGTAAATATTCTATTAGGTTTTCCACGTGGATTTATTCGCACCATTATCCACGGACAGAATCAAGTACAGAGTCTGACTAATCGTTTCGAACACTTCGTTGGTATTTCGTAATCTTCAAGTAGGCTCGAATCTATGTAGATTCACTCGAGATTGGCTCCAACTGCTCGCGCTTAAGCACTGCCATAAATGTCAGCGGTATCTTCAAACGTGTTTCCACCTTGGGATACCAAGTAGATTCGGCTTCTCGATACTACCTTAAGTACTTTTCGGTAATTTTCTATTTTATCCTCGTATTATAGCTTGCACTACAGAATTGAATGATCGCTCAAAGATAGATTAGATAATAGTAAAAGCAACCCCTTTAGTGGAACAGTATAACTAGTTTTCACTCTTTCTACTTGCACTATTCCATTTCATCGAGAATAGCATTACTTATTCCAACTTCCTTCTACTTTACTCACAACTAGATGCACAGTACAAGAGATTCTCCATCTACTTATCCAAAGCATTAATTTCTGCGATTACGTAGCATCAGAAATGAACTTTTGAGGATCTCGATAACAATCGTATGGATCGCTGAGTACACATCGAACGATTCCACCCCTACCAGCATCGCTCCCTGTTTGCTTATGCTATTAGAGTGTTGTATACACGGTAATTGCTTACCATATAGATCAGCATACGTAGCAACCTCCACACCCCTGGCATCCTGGGGGTCCCAGCCTCTCACGATGAGATACGCTTCCCTGGAACAAAAAGGGCGGACACATTCGGTCGTTAGCGTTCGATTTCAAATTGTTCGCGATCGTATGCAGCCGCGCAGACTGCTGAAGGAGCTCGCAGCCGGATCTATTTTAATTTATCCGACCACCATGGTCTAGCGAGCAAATTAACTGAACATCGTCCGCCAGGTCGCGGTTCGAATCCCAAGGAGGTCTCGGCGCAAAATTGATTCGCCGGGAGAAATCATGGTTATGGGGTTTCGAGCGTACGCGTTCTCGATCCGTTCCGGGGAATCAGGATACGCGTCGTATCGCGATCTAACTCCGATAACCAGGATTTAGGCGGTTTCCTAGCCTATTGTCTATCGGCAGAGGAACTATTTGGTAAACGCGATCGAGCAAAGGTACGCGCAGCTGTTACAAGGGAAATACACGCGCCATTGCTTTTTTTATTATAGTCTGTATTACGGTTATTACTCGTCACAAATTATAACTTTGTCAAACTTTGAAGTGGAATTCTGTATACTTCTTCAATTTTTATATTATTGAATTCTGTACTATCGAATGGTATTTAATATTTTTTTCTCAGTGCAAGGAATTTTAATATCAATTGAATTTTTTAAGATATCACCATATGCTTCATGTGGTTAATAGGAAAGTAGTATCGGTCATAAATCTCGCGTCAATTAAGGTATATAGACATTAGGGAAGCATTGAAATCATCGGATGATGAACGAGCCAACTCCCGCGTAACAGCTATCCGATACTTTATTTTCTTGCCTGTGTATCTATTCTTGATTAGCGTTGACCTACCCGATAATTATCGTTGAACTGCTACATCAATTTATCGCGCGAGATCCGTTCTGCAGATACGCCGATGTGCTGAACGTTGCCTTTAATCGAATGAAAAACAACTATGTTTAAAGGCCAAGAGGTACGAGGCTGTAAACCACGCACGGCAAGTCGGATAATTTATTCGTACAGCCGGGAATAAGATGGCAACGAAAATATACTAGATAACGAAACAATGGAAGATCGTTTTACCTTAGAAACTCCAAGATTCGTTCTACTATTCCTCTTACATATCAGACTGAATTTATCTCATCGTATTCCAAGTTTACCACATCAAATTGGTAAATTTATCTTATCCTCACGACTACTCTTTTACTAATGACTGATGATTGAAGTTGTTTCGAAACACCCACATACACACACGGTGTACCGCATCTTTCGAATGGATTATGGCGTCTTCTTTTATGTGTTACTCCGATTAAAATACCGTTAAAAGAAATGCTTTTTTATTGCAATATTCTATATCTTTGACTGCGTCAATAGCTCATGGTGCACTGGAATCTACTTTAAACTTTGTGTCCGTATCCCATTTAATTAGCCATCTTTTGTTGGCTCGAATAGAGTCGAAACAAAGTTGCTAATGATAAACGACGCGTTACCGGTTCGGCTAGTTCCTCGATGCTGCGATCACGCTTGTATCGTTACTTTTACGAACGATAAATCAACGATTAACCGGAGTGACCGGTACTTCGTCCTGGAACAATATCTCGCTGGACTGCTGCGACTCTTCGGAGTGAAAACAAATAAACGCCAGGAAATGGTGATTACTTAGGGGTGAATTTACTGTTCGTTCATTTGTAATCGCCAGGCTGATCTAATGGATGGTAATAAATAAGTAAAGGAGACGATAATTCCATTCCTGATCGATGAATGCTGATACATTTCAAGCTTTCGTTTCACGCTTGGTAGAACCACACCGTCGTAAATTAGCTGTGTAATCTACAATTAAACATTATTCAAATGTCTCCATCTATGTCGTATCTTTGCAAATTTTATTTCACTCGTTTGTTTGCATTTTGTTGATACGTTGTTATCCCGGCGCCAATGAAGTTAGTAAAAACTGAGGTTCAATTTTCTGCAGGGAGAAAAGTTAAGAGACGTACACCACGTATTCGATCTTCATTCGAACGCGTGAAAGTGTGCTCGAATTAATCACTAGCGTCGCAGTTACCGCGCAGAAGAGGAATGAAATCGGCCCGCTTTATCTGTAATTGTGCGGTAATACACCGGGGCCACCGAGAGATAACCGAACGAGCAAAAGTATACGTTCGAGGGGGTAACCGCTGGACGATCATTAATTCGAATGTTTCCGATTAAACAGGGGAGCACACTGTAATCAAGAAATAATTTTGTCCCGGCGGGGATCGAATAAAATTCTCGTTTCAGACAGTTGACGCGATACAGGTATCCGGGATTAAAAGAGGGAATAAAACCGTTCGCGAGATAAAAATAAAATTAACGATCCCGTACGCGGACCGAACCTGTTCCCCGCGACCATTCATAAAACTCGACGACCGCGACCCGTTTATGGTATATTCGGCGGCCGTGGATCGATCGCCGCCAGTCTAATGGGACTGCTGTCAATGATTTCGCGATTAAATTGTCGCCAGGCCCGGTAATGAGTTCTTGCCGATCGTTGCGTCACCGTTCGGGCACGGGGCGCGAATCACGCCGTTGGCGGAGGCAGATTCGCGGCTCCCCTCGGTCTGCCGTACGGTTTTTTGCCGCGATTCAATGCATCGCCAACGTTTCGATTGACAGCGATCGCCTTACAGTCAGGTTCTCTTAACGACCGTACAGTCGCGGCCGATACGATCGCCTCGAGCGATTTCCGATCCCGGTTTCATCTACGCCCGCGAAGTGTCCCTGTCCGCTTCCTATTCATCAGCGACCGCCGAATCGACGCTTTTTTTCTACCACGGATCGAAGCGTTCTCTCGTCGAGGCAGATTAGTGACCGGCAAACACTACGTCCAGTCTCGCTTTTTTTCTTGCCTCTTTTTCAGTCAGGTACTTCTCACATTTTGCCTACGGGATAGAGTTCTCGAGTATTGGTTCCTTCTCTTTTTTTTTCGTGGAATTCTATTCCGACAAAGGACTGAGCTGTCGAACTTTGAGAACCGTAGTAGATTCTATTTTCTTAGAAATTTAATCTTAGTAATTATAATTTCGTTGGTTTCGCTTGAAATGTTTGTACTTTTCGTTCATCGTTTTCTATTTCGATCTGTGTACCTCGTGGCTGCTCTCGAGACGCTATATAACTACAATCTTTTTTATTCTATACTAACAATGTTGATGCAACGCTTGTCATCTTGAAATCGATGCATTTTCATCGCGTACTGAGTAGATATACAGAGCATCTATTATACAGAGACACCCCAAGTAACTGAGATCCACCCCTTTGTACATCAACAGCAATACTACTCCACGCTATCTTGAAATCAATGATTTCTTGTTCCACGGATAGAAGAAACAGAAGAAAGTATGTCCACAGCTTGGCGTTCATTCAGATTCGAGTGTAGGCGATATTACGTTGTCAATTGTAAAGCCTGCTTCGTGGGGGACGATGCGAGAGGAAGAGCCAGCCGACTGGTGGATGTCCAGGTAAGCACGACGCGGTGGACGTTGATTAAAATTGTGTTTGCTGCTATATGGTACGCATAAGTGGCACGTCAGCAATTACGAGTAATAGCTAAACGTCAGCGACATTCACGAGCCGACGTGTGTGGCCCCTGGTGTATCGGTTGTTGTTGTAACCTGGTGTACCCTGTTTACACGCATACCACGAACACACCGTGTCGTTAAGCATATTTAATCGACGCGGTCGCTTTGTCCGGCAACAGAAAGGGCAGCCATCGCGTACGCATCCATTAAACGCGCATAGAACAATCACCGGCGATTGTTTAATGACTCGTGACTGTAAGCGAAGAAGTATCGTCCTCTGCTTAGTCTTCCGGAACGATAGATCCAAGGTAGACTGGATAGGCACGAGAGTGCCGTAAAATTACGCGAAACCGAGCCGAATGAAGGTTTGGGTAAAAAGTCGGCTGTTTGGTGAGACCGGGTTCCGCTTTGACACGTCGTCTCGCTATTATTTACTTAGGCGCGGCGCAGGAATCTGCTTCTCGACAGCTTCGACGAGGAATTTTCGAGGAAACTTGAACACTGGCTTGTAAATGGTTTCGACACTGCGAGTTGCGTGCCCAGTGCACTGAATTGGATTTACTACGATCGATGCAGGACGAGCGGAAATGGAACGTGAGTTGTTGATATATTGGAGATAAAGGAGCGTTCTCTTAAAGATCGTTTTTGAATAGTTCCGAAATTCGAATTTTCGAAATGAATGGCTTCCCACATCCCCAAGTTCATTCCAGAAGAATAAAGAAAAATTTCGAACCTCTAATTATTTCGATATTTTTTGCGGAAATACAAAAATACCCAGAAAATCAGCTTCGGATCGACCTGTTTCCAGACTGTACCAAACGATATTTATAAGTTCAGACACGCACCAGACCAGATGAAGAGGCAATTCAATCGAAATGTTTGCTACTTTATAAATGTTAATGGGACTGGTCCCGCGAACAGGAAATGTTAATTGACTAATTATAAGGAAGGCATAAAATACTTGGCCTATATACATACATATCCCCCTCAGCCTGGTATTTAAGCGTTACAGCAGGTAAGATTGACACGCAGCAATATCCTTTCGAATTGCATTTAATTGGCGCGGCTATTAAGTAACTCATGGCATAGAAAAGTTACGCCTGCGACTATCGTCCGCCATCGTCCCTCGCTACGATCGCCTCTGTCGTTGATGTTAACCACCGTTGTAACCATTATCGTTAGCGCTGTTATTACTCCGTAACCGCCGCTCTCTCTCCCTCTCGCGCGTTTATCACGCATTACACAGCCAGGAAACGAAGATTCCCTCGCGCTCCTGGCGTCGCGACATGGGAAAATCGACCCTTTAGTGCTCCGTCGATCGTGTTCGCCGTTTAAACGGCCGATCGAGATACCAATCATCCGACGATTGTTCGCGGATGCACGAAGGTTTCGCCCCGCGGTATTCTCACAGCGGATCCCTCTGCAATTATTGTCCCGTGATACGTGAAAAATAGTGGAAAATACTGAAATACCGAGCGTGCATCCGCACGAAACGTGGCTACACGTATCCCTCTTGAGTCGCGCGCGCAGCAGGGCTTCTGGTGAACGTCCCAAGACATTCCTCGAATATCTCCAAATTGGAATGTTAGACGCAGGTAGTAGCGCCACGTGACGCAGGGTTCGTGGCGAAGGGCTCTCTGTGCAGGACTAGGAAAGACTGGTACGAGCGGAGACCTATCATCGATCATTCCTCGGTTATTTAGAAGCCAGTGGTATCCATCTTCTTGCGACTATCGTACTTTTTTGTATTCACTCGAATGTACAACGCGATCCATAATCTTACATAGATCTTGGAATCTACTTAGTTTTTGTTATCATGCTTCCAACAATGTAAGGTAGTTACTTTTTACTTTTCCGTTTGTTTGTAAGAATAACGAGTTTGTTTTTCAACTACTCTGTATCTCTAATTGTTGATAAGCTTCCATGGGAGGATGATTGAAGTAAAGTCTATTTTGAAAACATCACTTGCTCTTTGTATACTATATACGAGGAAGTTCACAGTTCGATGGAGATTTTTAAATCGTTTTAGCCTAGTTGTTTGCAGATCGTGGACGCGGATGAGTCTGGTCAATGGCTCACGCGTGACTGGACCGTCTGCTGAACTGCGAATGCTCCCGTACAATGTGAACGATTTGCTTCACGCACGAACGCTTTGTTGCGCGGTTATGTGCGAGGTGTTTCATTACGCGTGCTCGTAGCTTTAGCATCTTAATCAGAATCTTTGAATTCTTCTGATGTAGAAAGAATTTCGTAGAGTGTTTCTGGTTTCAATTGGTTGACACCTCCTATCTTAATGAAGTTACATTAATTTACATTCATTTTACAGCCATAAAATTATTCACGCGTAGCGTCAAAAATAGTCAGAGTTCACAGTTATTCGATCATGCTAGCGTCTCTCTGTTCGCTCGACGTGTATACACGAGACCTACGAACGACTCGTCTGAATATGAACCCTCTGGTGAACTCCGTGGAGTACACCCCATGCAGCGTGGGTAATTCGTTCCGCGCGTGTGTTTCGTTCGACCCGTGACTGACCAACGGTCCCTCCACAATAAGGACATTTTTGTCCGCCGTGAATAGAATGCCTCCCAGGGCCAGTCAGAACGTTCTAACGGTGTCACCGACTCGCCACTTCTGCCCGGATGGATCCCACGTTAATAATTTCCCCGTGGCATCCTTCCATGGGATCCCGGCTACGTGCTTTCCCAGACGGTTCTCTATTTCATCGGCTCGCCGACGAAACCGGACGCAAGAGCTACGAGAGTAGGCACGCGTGCCGTCGCGCGGTGATTTGTCTTCGCGAATAAACCACGGTACAAATCTCTCGATCGCGTTAGTTACTGCCTCGGTACGGCGCGGCGTGCTCTGACGTTCGTTTTACGTTAAAACGTCGTAAAACTCTCGTTTCATGAGCTCGACAACGAAATACCACAAGTCCAGGGCATCTGTGCCGCGGATCGAAGCTGCCTAGCGTAATTGCGCGCCCCTTAATTGGCAATTTGCTTGTATACTACTGTACTTGATCGTGCTTGTTTGTAGCTTCGTTGATGATCGAAGCTATTCATTTCTACATTTTGTTTCTCAATGCGAACGTTACACCGTATTTGGGTAATATTGAAAGCTAGTACGTAATTTTTGCTTCCTCGCCACGATTTTATGCTGGTAGAGAAAGTATTTCCGTTAAGAGAGGAGAAATAGATTAACCGATGCACTCGAGACGCGTAACGTCCAATTGGGACGTCCGGAAGAGGCGCCGGCCATTTTGGTTCTTGCGCTGCTCGTTCTAAAAACGTTTAACTGGCCGCGCATATTTCGTTCGCCGTTTCTTGCGTTAATACGTTAAATCGTTCGGGTACGGTATTGAAGTTTGTTATTTTCCCGTTGTCGAAACGGCACATATATTAATTTGCCGTAATGGCAATTTACGGCGAAGGGTCTCAGGACATTTATAACTCCGAGCAGAAATGAAGATTGAAGACTTAATGAAGATAGAGATTTATCAACCGTGTACCTAATTTGTGGTCTTTAGCAGTATTTCAACGTCGTTAAAATATGCGTCTCGATACGCGTTCATGTTAATTCGTTATTTTATGCTGGAAATTAACGAGTGATCGATAAGACGGAACGTATTCCCTTCATAATTACCGCGATCTCCAGAAAAGTACGACGGTAGAATCGAACGCGCGGACTTTTCAATACGCGCGATAGAATCGGTTACGCGAAACGTTTCGTGTGAGGAGAAAAAAACTGACGGATCGTTACAATGCCCCCGGCGTCTTCCATACGCGCGCGTGTAATTTCTTAAGCTCTCGTAAGCGGACACGCGCAAATTAACCGCGGAATGCGCGAGCTACACGTGCATCTCGCCGCGGAAAAATTCGCCGATCACTCACAGCCGATGTTGTCGAATCGTGACTGCTGCCGTTAATTCTCTCCACCGTCTACAATTTGTAAATGTCGCCAAAACGAACGGTAACTTATTTGAAAACCGTGAGGGGGTCTAATCGCGGTAAAAGCCAAGTCGGCGGACGTACGCAGCCGCTGATCATCGCTAACGACTTCGGGCAAACTTGTTCCGCGGCAAAAACTCGCTTAGATTCGATGATAAGCGGCGATTAATTATAATCGCGTACAAATGTAAATATCGTGTTTCTCTCTCTTTCTCTCTTTCCACTGTGGTTTTTTCTGTTTCTTTTTTTTTTAGACGACGCCTCCAATGCGCGAGCAGCAATTAGCGGGATGAGAAATGAGAGAATTATTCGGAAGGGTTTTTCTTAATGGACGATTAAGTTGGCCGACCTCGTAAACGTGTTCTTTAAATCTTGCTTAAACGGTACCTTTAAGAAGTTTTGATGAAAACTGTATTTATACCGTGTCGAATGTAATCTTGATGTGGACCCTTAATGTTTCGAGTTGATTGTCGTTCGGACGAACAGTCGGTTTCGCTGTGATGCCGCGTGAAAGGGGTGTCGATTAATACGCGTGCACTCTGGGCTTTGATTCTTTTATAAGAAAGTATTATATCGCGTATTCAACATTACGAAACATATTAGCTTAGATTAAATAATTTTATACATAAATGTAACAGCGTATTATTTAAAGATGTTATAAATAATTCATGTAATTAGTTATGAACGCGTGAATTGGAGGAATCGGAGTAAGATGGTACCTCAAATTATTATTATAATTCTTAATGGGCTGTACTTATCAGCGAATAAAATTTTAATTACCAACAACTTTTTACGATGGACAAAATAACACGATCGTACTGCAGATATTATTAAAGTGAAGCAGCTATCTACAAAAAGTTGTACTCAGGATGTTCATCCCCTAATTTACGCGCGACCTTAATTCCGCGTGGCTTCGTTTTCATTCTCGTCGGAAGAAAATCCATTTCTACATGGTATTTATAAAAATGCAACTTATACAACGCTTAATTCAAATACATAAATAATACATGTCAACCGAGTAATTATACTCCCCTAGCTGTAACAAATTACTTCATTCAATTATATTTTCAACCCTTCACTGCTTTAATGTCTAATTAATTACTTCTTTGGAATTAATCAATTTAAAAAAATTCTACACTATTAATACATGGCATCCTTGGCTGTATTTAAAAAAAATTAAGTGAAAAATTACACAAATGCAACGTCAAAATGTAAACGTTATCGAGACATCGCGATGTCGTTATTAACGCGACTAAAAGCGATCTCGATCGACCAGTTGACAACAAAGTAAAAAATATGTAAAAGTATGATAGATCGACGATTAATCGCTGTCCACGGACGAATCGAACGATCTAAAATGATCGAGGTGACCTTCGTGGTACCCGCTCGTTCGATGACTGCTGCTCGGCGATCTATTGCCTGGCAAATCGTGGAGCGAAAGAGATCGACAGTAAAGGAGAACGCGACGGAGCGAAGAGGTCCGTGCTCGCGGCAACTGAGCGCGTAATTGACTTTACGATCCATTCACCGCGATCGGGATTGGTTATGTTAACATTAACGGTTCACGTGACCCACTGATCGCCGCTGCGGTACAAAGGACGCGACGACAGGCAATTATTGCGTGCGTTACGTCCCCCTGACGTACCGATTGTCTCGATCGTGCATTAGAATGCGGTCGTATTGCGCCATCGCCATCTGCGTCGGAGCGTGAGACGCGGAAACGTTGATTAGAAAATATCAAGGTCGGTTCCGAAAGTAGAGACGCGGGCGAAAGTCTGGTGTCGCGAGATTGCTTCGACAATGGATTTTTTTTATCACGAAACTCTTACTCCGTTGGTAGTCGCGCGGAGGATGCGGGGCGGTATGAAAAACCGCGAGCTGGTCCCGCTATCAAGGCAACCAACCACCTCGAGGTGAAACTTCAGCACGTATCATCATTCTCTGGTAATAGTCACCGTAACCACCAATTGTAGAAGAGCACGCGTAAACTGCTGTCTGCTGGTCGTAAGACATAATCTTGCCGGACCCCATCGAAGATCGCGATGAAGGCACACGATACGACTTGAACGTTGTTGGACATTTACTTGCTTTAATAGCAGGTAATTTCATTGGGAATTTTGTAGAATTGTTTCATGATTGGACGTATCCCGTATTCCCAAGCGATTCAATCTCGTAGTCGTGAGTCAGATGAGGAACATTATCGAGCATTTAGTAGTCGAGCATCGGCGAGCATTTAATACGATAAATCATTCGAAGCATGCAATTAAATAAAATGTAACATCGTTCGTTCTGTGTTTACAACAAAAAATCTAGAGCTCAAAATGATCGATTGCTTGGGTATCTCGATATTGAAAAACAAACAAAAATATTGTTTCTATGATCGATGGTTCGATAGTCCGCGATAATCCGGGGTGGTTGATGGCTGCGGCCTCCGCGTCCGAGGCCTGAAACGCGCGGCACACGCGTTCGACCGTGTGAATGCGTTTCGCGGTGTGCGTTTATGTAAATGCACTCGTACGCACGGTCAGATAAGAGTATCGTGAATGGAAAGTCCGACGATACACGCGTCCCGGTGCCTGACGAGTCACCGTTCCACGGCCGCGGCTGAGGGTAATTAACGCGCGGACATCGCATTACGAAGTCGCGGCTGCCGCGAACCCGTTACCACCGTTACCGTCAGGTGTTCTCGAGGACCGCGTGTCCTTCCCCTATCAATGGCCCGCGTATCGATTCGATTCGCGTGCACGCCGGAAGACGGAGAAAGAGCCATCGAGGTAGAGAGCGTTCGCATGTTCGCGCGGAAGTAGGTTCATTGTGGAGAGCCAAGGATTTACGATTACGAGGCTTGTATCATAATACACGCGATGTAGGCTACGTCTCTCGTACAGAGGATGGAAAGCTCCTGAGCATCTGGAACGCGTTAAGCGTAATAAGCATAAGAAGACCGCGGCCATCGAGAGGCTGCGTCGATCTACAAGGTGTGAAAAGAGCAATGGACGCGGATTTTCTCGCGTCGTTCCACGGTTACAGAGTTTTAGATCGTCGGTAACAAGAGGAAAAATAAATAATCCCATTCTTTGTACATTTAGGTACACTTTCTCGAACTTTGGTGTGCTCGAGTGTCTCTTCGCGACGCTCTTTACATGGGAACATTTTTGCAGGGTGCGAACGAGGAGTGTCTGGACCAAATAAATGAGCGAAGTGCGAATGGAAAACGCTTGGACCGCGTGACGATTTGTTTGAGCGAGAATGCACGCGGAACGAGACCGGATGTGCGACCTTGGATATTTAAGAATCGATACGCGAACGAGAATCCGTGGCTAAGATCGGCTGAAACTAATTTTTCTGTTCAACTTCTGTGAAATTCCACTCTCCATGGGAGAGGAAAAAGTCTCATAGGAAGCGTACATCGCACACGCTCCGTGTTTCCGCAATAAATCATTAAGCTTTTCGCACGAATGAGATTGTGCGAGTTGTACGCAGAGAGAATGAGGTACTAATTAGTTGAACAACCACGCAAATCAGCGAGCACTATAGCCTTCGAGTGCATACAGTTATACACAAGTAGTTTACTATGAAAAACGGCATTATTCCTCTCCCTTTGTCCATAATTTCCATCTGTTGTATCCTTCAATTTTTTCGAACTTCTTAAAACCCTAGGAGAATAAGTCACAATATTCAGAGAACGAAACAAATTTGATATTAATTTCAATTCCATTTCTTCTTAGTCGTGTCTGCATAAAAAAGAAAAAATTAAGCCTCTATACGTACACCAGGACTGTTCCTCTCTCTTTGTTCATAATTTCCATCTGTTGTATCCTTAAATTTTTTCGAACTTTTTAAAACCCTAGGATAATAAGTCGCAATATTCAGAGGACGAAACAAATTTGAAATTAATTTCAATTCCATTCCTTCTTAGTCGCGTCCGCATGAAAAGGAGAAAAATTAAGCCCCCATACATACACGAGGACATGATTTGAGACGACATCGCGGTTCGTTCCCTTCTTTCATCGGCACGGTGGCAGACGAAGGCTGAAAACCGTCCGATCATCCGTTGAAATTCAAAATTGCACGGTCCGAAGACTCCTAAGAGCGTCTCTCTCCTCGACGAGTTCCCAATCGTTCACCGCAAAACCGACAACTGTCGCGGACCGTCATTATCCTCGTTCAGTCTGGCCACGGAGGCCAGGAACACCGGAGTAACTGGGTCAATGTTCCGACGCGCCACGCTGCTCCGTTTCCGCGCGCGAGGTCCCCGCGCGTTAATCCGCCCGCTGTTACGTACCAACGTGCACGCGCGCATCCACCTGTGCACTTTTTTTTCCGCTCATCCGTCCGGCGGCGAGTTCGTTAGAAATTTAATGAGAGTATCCACGGGCTAGTCCGGTAACGAGCGTCGAATCGCATACGCGTAACGCGCAGGAGGCGCGCGCTCGCCCGGGGACCGCGTCGCGCGCGCCTCGCCGTTTGAAATTGTTTCACTGTGCCGGTTGCGAGCGCGGATACCGTGTCAAATGAACGCAATACCGCGTCCGGATAATGGATAATGGCACGAATCTACGCCGATACCGGTTTTCACGGTACAGTACCGCGCAAAACTCTTTGGCCACCTATCGAGCGACGATTATCTTCCATCACGGGTGGATTTTTGTAGAAACCTGGCTTAGATCTCTATTAGTCAGTCGCCATTTTGGTCTCAACTTTGGTCTTCTCTTTATCTAGTTCTACCGTCTCGCAGACTTTAAGTAATACTTTAGATAGTTCTATGCGAGTAATGTATACTTCGGTATGTGGGTCATTTTTGTTTATTTCAGAACTTTTACAAAACCAGATGAGATAATTAAATAAATTTTTCGAAGCTTAGTTTCATGCAATAGTGTATGGAGGGCGTTGTTGTACTATTTAAAATGTGGAAAGTGGTATGATGTGTTTTCTATATTTAAGCGTCTTTATATTGAACTAGGCTGATATATTATGTTTATGAATTAATATTTGTTGAACGAACATCTGATCGAATTGAAGTCTGAATTTATTAACTTGCCGTTTGATAATAAATTGAGGGTTTTTACTCGCTACATCTTTGCTCGTCGCTCGAAAGGAATTTCGCTCAACACAGGAACGCAAGTGGCGTTAAGATTTTTGCACAGTATTGTAGGATAACACGCGCTCGTTCGTTCGAAACCATCCGTTGTAAACGATACGTATACGTAACTCCGCTCCGATTACGCTACCGGCCACTATTTGCGACCCTGGATGCGTAAAGTGTTATAGGCTACATCAACCATCAACGTCGCTGGACCAGAATGTGATAACGTTCGCGATGGAGAGATATCTGCACCGCAATTCCGCGGGAAATAGGCGATCGACAATCGATATCGCGCGTGTTCGAGCGCGTGGCGCCGCGGGAATTTTAAAAGCTGCGGAATTTACGGTTTTAGACGGCGCTCCAGCGTGCTTCGCGTCGAATACTCGCGAACCTCTTCTCTTTCTAACAGTTGTAGATAATTCAAGTTTGTTGAGAGATCAGGTGTAATACTTTAAATTGTTGTGATACTTTCCATTCGAGTGAATGCAAAACCAGTTCAAACTACGAGCAAACTGGAATCCAACCTGCATTTACAGATACCTAGTCTCCCATTCGCTTTTCCATATATGTACGCCTACGTCGCTCGTCTGTCAAACCGTTTATCACCACACAGCAAAAGGTACAAAATTGTATATTGAATCACAATTCGAGCGCTTGTGGTTAAGATAAAGAAAATTCTAAAAGTGGGATTAGTCAAACATACGGATCACAAATATGTTAAGCGATACGCGATGAAATTGGTGACGCGAAATTCAAATTACAAGCTGCAGCCACATCATCTTGATCCACATGTCTTAACTCACACGTATTCGCTTGTACACAGGACACCCTTGCAAGCGTGAAAATTCGAGTAGTGGTCGTTAGCATTGGTACCTGAAGGGGAGGTTTTCCGCGCGGCGGAAATTCGCACGAAACGGTATTCGTTCTGGTTTTTCGTTGTCCACGGAGTAGACAAAAGTGACCGTATGGTAATATTACTTTACGAGTGAAATTACGCCGGCAGAACGAATGCAAAGTTATGTCGGGCGTAATCCCGATGCCACGGCCCCGCGAGGTTAAATGCCCCCGTGGAACGTACGGATTAGTGCTCGGTACCTAACGTAATCGTATGCCTGGTGAATATTTCATGAAGCGCGGAAAAAAGAGATGACACCTGTTCGAAAACCGTTAGCGTACTCCTTTTGCCCGCCAACGACGGGGCGGCGACAGCGAAACGGACGCTCGCCGACTTATTTCGATGCAAATTTTCAAAAGAATGCGCGGCGCGGGTAAATATCGGGAAGCGGTCGCGCGCGCGCGCGCGCGCACGCGTGTGCGTCCTGCGCCACGGCTATATACGGTACTGTGCGAACGCCTCGAATCGGCCGATCGAAAAATCTTTTGTTACTTTCCTACGCGGGTTCACCAGCGGTTGCATTGTCTTAACCCCTTCGCCTTGCTGCACGACTTTGCGCGTTCCTCTTCCATTTTAGAAGAAACAGAGGCGAACCCTATTTATTGTCCAACCGCGGAACGTGGACGGAGTGAAACGTCCTCGTGAATGTGAACGACACGTGGAATGTGTCCAGAAATAAATGGACAGAATCATTTCTTGGCTTTGCGATTAAATTGATAGACGCGTGTTATTTAATCGGTTGACAAGGTTCGTAATTTTAGCAGAAGACAGTTCGAGGAATGGGTTGACGAACTTAACGACGCTCTAAAAATGGAAGCGATTCGTGAGTGGTATTTTCGACGTTTACGTTATTAGAAGCGTTCCTGTTTAGCGACTTTTATTTTCGTGGACAGAATCGGAAATGAACTTTTTAACGAAGAATATATTTGGAAGGTGAAGCTCGCATGATTATGCTACACATTGAAAATGTCAAGTGACTCGAAACGAGACGCTCGTTCTCGTTTCAAGTTGAAAGTGCTTGGGCACGTTTGGGCGACCGGAGGAGAAGGTTCATTAATAAGAAGATTTTTTGCCCGCCTACTTGAAACATATTGGCACTTACGGGTCGATTGCGAATAATAAAGCTGCTATTATTTCAGAGATCATTGCCGTTACTTTGCGAAGGAACGATACAAGCGAAACATTTACATTTCTCCAATTGTCCCTCGATCTCCTCGAACTACTACCGTCACTGCTTCATTACTCGGCTGGAATTTTAATGTCGATTTTATTCAATGTGCTGTTTCAATTGAGTCGACTAACCGTAACCTTTCATTACACGCGTCTTAAATTGTAACGTAAATCGCGACTGGTAAATTTGATAGAATTTTAATTTGAAAATTTGTTGCAAGTATCTGCAAGGATATTTTCGAACCCCAAGGCGAGTATCTGCGCACTTTGTGCCACGTGTATAAATTTGGAATGCAGGAATGTTGAAATTACAGTCGCAAAATGAAATTATCACCGCCTATAATTAGTGTGTCAAAGTGTTTATAAAAAGAAAACACTCCCATGATTCAAAATGCACCCTCTATCTTCTCCAATGTACTCGTAAAAACTTCGAATCCAGTTCCCTCAAGTTGCAATCAACTGAAAAGCATCGCCTGCATTTTTTTAAATATTAGTAAATCGTCGTGAAACAGTTAAACTCTATCTCATCGCAAACGAAAATGACTGAAAATATGGATCGCGAAAGAAAGACGAGATCGATGGATTGGAATTTCCGTAGCTACAGCTCGCAGGTGTAGGCAGGTGTGTGGTGTTCTTTTGCTTATGCATGCACGTATATTCGGAGCCGGTCCGCGTATCAAGTGAACCTGAATTGGCCTCCCTAGTCGGTCTCCTTTGGAGGATCGCATAATAGCTTGGTAGCCCGAATTTACATCGTAAAACGTGTCCGTGGAGCGTTGACTCGTCGAGGTTATGCGGCATTCGGCTGTTCGCGCGACCTGTTCGCTGGAATTACACGGCTCGTTAACGGCGAAGACAATGTCGTTTACTGGTCGCAATATTGTTACGTTGATCGTCGAATCGCGGAGGTGTTACGTCACGTGCTGACGCACCAGGACGCGTCAGTCGCGTCAGAATTTGGAAATCGCGATCATTGCAAGTATCCGATTAGATTGAGTATATGGCTAGATTTTTCTTTAATTTGGTTACCTCGATAACCATCACAGTTAGAGATTAATATTCTCAATATACTAGATTTTAGGAAAACGCGAGAGAGTTGAACGAGTGTAACCTTCTTCGCGACGGAGTCGTTCATACGTAGCTACTTTTCTCTTGGTTTAAAAAACGCGACTCTGACGATTTCCATCTTAAAAATCTCGATCGTCGCGCGACCAAACGTGCTCAGCCGTGTTCTAATAAGCGTCTCACCACCGAATGGTACGGCTCGGATGATTGGCAGTGGCGAACGACATCCGTAACAATGTTGACGGTAGACGCAGCAAACGGTTGAGCGTTCGTCGGACCGCTAACCGGAATGCGCTAACTCCTCGGCGTCTCGGGGGCCCCGCGAAGCGGAGTTGGGCGCTCGACTCCGACGAAGAACAGGAGGAAGAGAGAGCTCAATGCCTGGGAAGAGGAGACGCGTACGGCGTGCGAGAAGGAGCGACTCGTCGAGGGAATGAAAGAGGGAAAGAGGGAGACGGAATGAGAGAGAAAGAGAGAGAAAGAGAGAGAAGACGAAAAAAGAGAGGAGAGTGGAACAGAGGCCCGCGGGAATGGAGCCTCGGTGCTCGCGATTGAAGAAGATGGCAAATGGGCGCGAGGAAGAGGCTGGAAGGGAGCGAGGAAGATGGACGGTCCCGGAGCACGTGGAGATTCGAAGCACATTGCGCCCAGGATCAGCGGCACGAAAATTTGGTGAGGCCTCCTTGCCTGCGGACCGACCACATTCCCTCCCCACCCGATTTCCTCGTACGAGAACCTTATCCGCCTGGCTGTTTCGCCGTGGTCCGTTCTATCCGCGTGCGCGTTTACATCGACAGCCGGATCATCGGCCCGGTTTGCATTAACTGTCGCAACCGCGCGGTCCACCGGCTTGAATGGGAAGCCCGTTAAGCGAAAACGAACACGGGGCCCGTGAAACGACGCCTCGTCGGAGTTACGCGAGAGATCGAACCGTTGACGTCTCGTCTGTCGCGCGGATGAATTAACCGGAGGATCGTTCAGCGGAAACGAGACGAGACGAGACGAGACGAGACCATTCGCTCCATTTTCTGTAATGGTGAAACTGGTCCCGAGGTTGTTCTCGGGTAGTATACGCGAAACGGTAGATGGATCGGTTACGAATGATGACGAGGCTCACCTACCTAGCGATCACGGAGTGCGTGCGGAGTCGCCACGTGTTAGCTGCAGCTTAGCGGCTTCTCGTGCCGCATCCCGGCAGCCGCGTTGTCGCCTTATCAACCCCTGGACCGTTCGATGCGTGGCTGCTCCTCGGTTTACCCTTGCCTGGTCCCGTCACGTTCGCATCAAGTCGTTAGCTGATGTCCGTGTTTCTCGCGTGCTCGCGCGTACCAGATCGCGTTCCTCGGTAGGGATCGCGGCGAGGCCCCGGCTCACTCAAACACAATTTATCACCGATACCCCCGTGACTCTTCTGACCGGCGGCGACGTCTACATCGGCGAGAATCGCGATCGTCGCGTGATTACGGGCCGACGATCGGCTCCGACTGGCGCACCGCAAATTGGGCCGGACGATCCGATCCGTGATTATTCATGCGGCTCGCTCGACGATCGTCCCGTGGGGAAGGATCACCAGGTGTCCGCGGAACGAGACTGCTCCTTTACGGCGAAATCGTCCAAGGGATAATAGACCGCGCGCGCGTACCGGGGGGCCCACTTCGCGAGAGAGAACGAAAATCAAACTCCCGTTCGAGCGTAGCTGATGCAACTGGGCATCGATAACGGCAGTAGTACCAGTAACGGCAACGACAAGTAGTGTATCCGCCAAAAGGTCCGCGACGTACGTTCGTCAATTTGTCCTCTCCTCCACTGGCTACTACCACCACCTTTCCCTCTCTCCTTCTTCCACCCTCTGTCTCGTTCTCGTTCTTTCTCCCTTTCTCTATCCCTCCACTACGAAAGAATGCGCAACCACACTGGTTTACGGTTCCGTTCGCGACGAAGATGTTCTGCGGACTGATAACCTGCCGTCTACTTACCTCCGGCGAGCGCCCCTAACGCGCCGAACTCCAACTCCCTGGCACGACAGGTGCTCCGAAGTAGGAGTGGGAATAAGAGGATGGTCCCGCGGAGGGGACAGGGATAACCTACTCGCAGCAGCGGCAGAGGTAGCTTGGCGGCAGCGGCGGCGGCGGCGGCGGTGGCGGCGGCGGCGGTGGCGGTGGCGGCGGCGGCGGCGGCGGTGGTGGCTCTTTGCCTCGATTGTACACGCATCGCACGCGAGAGGCAGAGAACGATCGACGAAGAGAGGAGGAGAGACGATCGTGGTGGATAAAGAGGGGGAGGTTTGGGAAGGAGAGGGATGAGAAAGGTGGAAGAGAGAGAGAGAGGATGAGGGAGAGACGCGGAGAGCTGGACGACGACGGCGGCGGCGGCGGCGGCGGCAGGCCGTGCAACCAGCACCGAGCAGACCGAGAAGAGAAGAGGGCAACGACACCGCATCGCGGGTCGGTGGGCTTCGACACATTTACCGAAAACTACATCGTCACCACCGCCACCGCCACCGATGCCGCCGGTGCGCTGTTCGGATTCTCCGAATCCCTCGATAATTGATCGATCGTTCGACACCCGGCCAGGCTACTACGCGATAGATGGAATTTCGACGTTACCCCTTTAACGTGCTATTTATTCGCGTTAGCGGGCTGCAGGCGAACGGATGAGCTGGCAAGAACTGGACGCAGGTGTGGAAGTCGGTTTCGAGATGACACTAGGTGGAAGATCGAGCGCTGACCTACAGTCCGCGATACTCTAGTCGGAAGATGATGCTTCTAAATGATTTTTTTGGTTGCAATGTTTGGTTATGCATTTTAGGTGGACGCGGTGTTTAGAATTGCGTTCGTGGTTTTAGGGCTAAGGTACTCGGCTGCGGTGCTTCTGGTTGGTGGAAGGAATTTTTTTTATCATAATGTGACTCTTTCTTTACAATGTTACACTTTATTGTGAAAATACTGCTCCCGCATTGGAAATAAATGAGTTTTCGCATTGTTGTATGTCACCCTCCTCTACCTGCTCGCCTCAAAAATGCATAAAAAATAATTGATGCAGAGGTTGTTAAATCGAGATGTTCCTTGTATAAACGTTTAATTAGTTTTCTTGCGCGTTAACAATTGGATTAACATTATTAGCCACAATGTTGTACGTGAAATGGTCGTGTGGAATTCGAATGAAACGTTTTGTTATATAAATTAACCGATTTTTACGAAAGTATTTTTTTGGTACCTTTAACGAGCAACGTCCTATCAGTCGTGGAGCGATATTAACAGCCCGTCTGGCCCGCATTTCGAATAAAACTTTCCGAATAATTGTTACAAAGTGCTTTCACTCTCGTTTAAAAGCACTCTGCAGCCAGCATGGTATTTTCGAGAGATATACTTTACTTTCTTTTCAAGTGATGCTCTCGCAACATACTTTGCTATTTCCCTTTGGCGCGCAACGGATGTACGTACACGTTACACTTTTGGTTACATTTTTTGGCTCGGTCCGTTTGCTACGAATCTCTCAGATTTCAGTTCACGCGTTAAACCATACAGCCCATTGCTGGAGAATTCTGTTTGTCACTTACTCTGAATTCTTTCGGCTTTCTTTGAACCGTTTGAGAGTTCATGCACTGGTTTCTTCTCCAAGTTCAATACGGACGAACAAAGAAAGTATTTCCATCTGTTCATATTTTTGTATAATCGCGATGGGCGCGTAGAGTTGATTTCGCTGTATTTTCCATTGTAAAATATGGGCTTTTATAATGGCCAGCGGCCATTTTGAATGGGCTTTCGTCATCGTGACAACCTTCTTATCGTACTCCAGTTGTATAAAATTGCGATCTTTCAACGCATAGTCGTCTTCCCACACTTCTTCTTCATTTTCTTCGCTGATTGAAGCCTCGAAGTCGTCGCCAGCATTTTCCGCGTTTGGAAGTATCAGTTCTTCGTCTTCCATCATCTCCATTTCGTCTGCCATGTTAGTAATGCGATTGTACGTTTCATTGACCATTTCTGTAACCACCATTGAAATTACGCTCGAGGTGCGTTCCATTATGAAGCTATTCTTCTGCGACATAGCCTCGCATATTTCCCACGCAAGTCTCGTAATTATTATGTACAGCAGGAGTTCCGTTTGTGACAGTTGCTCGTAACTCATTGTTGCTCGCAGCTCTAGCAATTTCTATCGAATTCAAATTCTGTTCCTCGTTCTTAAAACGTAATCCTCTTATGTAAAAAATCCTTCAACTATCTGACTAAACGTAACAATTTCAAATAGAATAGTAGAAAATTTTGATTCCAAGATATACCTCCTGCCTATATCTACATTTACATACTTAATTTTGTGAAAGAGCAAAAAGAGAGTGGAACTTAGTTTCCTGACGAATAAAATTGATCCATGAATTTCGATGAAAGATCCGTTGGATCAGCTCTCTTCCTTTCTCCCCTCTGGGTGTACATTTCGATGGAATCCATCGAGAATGCGTAACTTTACCAATACTTGCATTTCGCTACAGCTCTCGCGTCGTCGATTGCTCGACAGCCTGCAAAAATTGTTTAAGATGAACCGAGTCGACTCGTCGAAAATCGTACTGTACGAATTTCGAGGGTCACCCCAGAAGCGCGCGTTCCTCTCGCGAGCGGTGCCCGGAGGATTCAGCCCGGTGCAAGGAGGGACGCTAGGAATTGGGGTATCAGGATTATCATTATTTAGGGAGACGTCGGGTGGTCATTCTCGATCGTTGGCCTCTTTGGGGCCCGGCCATTTCGTAGCCGGGCCGCGTTTTCCACCTCCCACCCCCCTCATCTTTGCCGCTATCGCGCCACCTCATCCTTCTCAGCCTCTTCCTTCTCTTCTTTCTCCTGTTCCTCTTCTCCCGTAGTCTTATACGCGCGCATGCCTTACCCTTTTTCTTCCTCTCCGTCCGTGCCTTTCCTCTTTCTTCGACTAGGGCAGCTCCGGGAACACCGATATCTCGCGAACGATCTGCGATCTGGCCCTTTCCTGCGTCGCGTTCCACGCTCGTGAAGCCGCAATTACTATTTGCGAGGACATATCGATCCGCGATCCGATGTCGCCGATCGAATTGTCATACGCGACGTCCATGGGCCCATTAGCCACCGGTCGCGAGGAACCATCGCTTCCCGTCCACAACGATCGACTCAATTTTTAACCAACGATTTCCTACTGCTATATTTGTCAAGTGCGTTTTATTGCGTATCGTAAACGTGCATTTGGCAAACAAGGTGTACAACTTATAATTTTCTTCTCTTTTCACGTCGCTTATGGTATAAGCGTTCAAGATACATTGGACTTCGACTCTGGAAGCCTGAAGAATCCTTAGCTTCCCGTTTCTAGCCTGATCCACGAATCCCTCAAAAGCGACCACCTCTCGCTCTTGGTCCGCCATGTATCCCAAGTTCGTTCGACATCCGAATGATGTCCACCATCGATCATCCTCTCCTTCCCCGATTTCCGCGTAGCCTCGCCTAACCGTTAATCGTGACACATTTTCCCCGCGATGCATAAAAAATTCCGACCGCCGTGAAATCGATGGGCGGCAATTAATCCGCCGCGGCGCGTGAATAGCAATCGGATCGCGGTGGCACGGATCGCGAGACGGCCGCGATTTTCAGCGGCGGCGGCGGCGGCGGCGGCGGCGACGAGGCGGACGGGCGAGCAACGGACGGCGACGGTTCGACGAAAAAAGGAACATTTTCCGTTTTCAAGATCGCGCTAAAAACCCGGTTGCAGAGCTCGAGGCTCGCGCGCGTTCTGAGAAGGATCGGGGTCGCGGGACCGTCGGCATATAAGCGTGTCCCTGTACGCGAGAAGACGCACGGCGCGGCGGGGCGGAGCGCGATGGGCGATCCGATCCGATCCAAGGCGAGGCCAGGCGAGACAAGACGAGACGAAGATCAACCGAGGCGTCGTCGCCGTGCGCTTAACCGCCCTATAAGGCAGTCCTTCTCTCTTTGCTACTTCTAGTCACCGTTGTCTCCGGGGGTACCGGTGCCCACGGCGAGGTGTCCCGAACGCGCGCGCCACGTGTCCGCGCGCCTTCGAATCCTCGCACCGCGCCGCCAATTTCCTTTAACCCCTTTCCTTTGGCACCCTCTCAACGTACGCGACGCCTCTTTCGACGCAGACGCCATGGTGGAACCATCGAAATGGGTTTCTAGCGTGTTACATTTGCTTCGAGAGTCTGCGGATAATACGTCCAGTTTACTTGAGGATCTTTCAGCTATTACTACTAAGGAGGATGCTTCTTCGATTGTCGTATCTCTAAGATATTTTATAGTTTGTATTCGAGTGGTTTAATCTTGTTTTACGGTAGTTTTTGTTGGTTGAACTGACCTACTACCGGTCACAGTAATACAAGCGTTCGCGTAGCGCTAAGTAGATACAGCCATTCGTAGTCGGACAACCGCGTGGCGCGGTTCACTAGAATTATTGCTCGGGTTTGCGCGTGAATATGAGTCGAGAGTACGGCTCTTGTTTTAATTTTCGCTGGTAACACGTGCCCGCGAGTAAGATTCCTGTTTTTCGTGCCTTCCGGCGAGTCTCGTGTTATCTTGAGACAACAGAGAGATTGTTGCAGAAGATGGAGTCGTGGCTTAGAAGCAGACAAAACTTGTTTTAATTTTGCAGCAGTAGATTCGTTCGGATCAACTATGTAAATTCCGCAAGCATTTGCATTCAAGGAAACGTATTCTAGAAATGTGATGCCTTTGCAACAAAACTGGGAAAGAAGGAATTTTCTTGCGCAAATATTCCGGGAACGAGGAACTGCTCGTGCGCTCTGCATAGTATAAATTCGAGATAGATCTACGTGTAACACTTTAAAAGCAACTTTATGGTATATACTGATAAAAAAAAACTTTATATTCTGTGGAGAATACTTTCAAATTGAATATTCTAATATAATAAGTTCTGCTTATAAGTACAGTTATTTTCCTTCTGAAACTTCAATAATTTGACCATTAGTAACTTATTTGCGTAACATTGTTTCTCCATTACAAATTCAATAGTAAATGTTACCTTTCCACGTCTAAATTTTTCAATGCATCAAATAATACTTGCTGCCGTTATATCATATACATCTCCATATCACAAACATACTTAGCTCCACACTTAAACCAGCATGACACTTTTAAAAACAAAGCATTAACGCGAGAAAAAAATGGTAACAATAAGCTCGAAAAATCGAAACCTATCTTCCTCGCCAGTTTCTCACTCTTCGTTTCGAACGTACTAGTAAGACGTGCACTCACCTCGTGCGCCTTTCCACCGGCGACCTATTGTAAATCGTAGAGTTTTCCCAACCGGAGAGAGCAAGGTGGCCAGCGGATCGGTTCGCTCGCGGCTTTTCAGGAAAGTTCCCACGAGCGGTGTGTTCCTCTGGCGTCTAGCGGCGATCGATCCTGCTCGATGATCGTTGAGTCGCGACGGCGGCCAGAGGGTCACGTTTGACCGCACGTGAGGCGCATTTTCGGCTCGACCGTCGACGGGAACAAGTGCCGCAAACGTCGCCTGGCCATTGTCACCTTGCACCCGACGAATCGTCCGCGAGCGCGACGCGCATGCCAATGATTCGGCGGGAAAGGTGCCGCGCAGTCGCGCCACGTCGTTCTAAACGGTGCCACGGCGTGTACGCTAATTACTTCTCGGTAATGAACCGCTTCCTTGCGAACAGCCGCGCGTGATTACGGCTGCCCGCTTCGCAGAAGTGTCCAGCGCCATTAGAATCGTCCGATTCGCTCCCCTGCCGATCGCGTCGTCCGCCAAGACGTCCGCTGGCATTCGAAACTCGCGCGGTCAACTAGCGATCGGAATCTCCTTCGTCCCTTTTACAAGAATGCAAGAAACGTACAGTAAGCTATTGTTCGGGCTACACTTAGACCGGGACGCGCCACGGGAAGTCGATGACGTTTCTTGCGCGGAGCTGCTCGACTAGAAGTTCCCTTATTTGTGAACAATCTGAATGTTAGGCCACTGAAACTGGCCGTGGACGCGTTTTTCCTTCGTACGAGGGCTGCTCCGCGGTTGGAATTCTTTTAGGGAACAATACTTTTGGTCTTGCTGTGGCTTGTGTTCTCAAGTGTGCACAGGTTTCGAACGGAGGAATTAATTTCGGTACTAATTCGAGTATTTGATGGTATTACGGTGTGGTATTACATAGAATGGTACTTTCTTTAATTCGTTCTGTGAATAATGCAATTTTCTTTGCGATAGTGTACAATCTGGGAACAAGTTGAATTTAACTTTTGCACTAATCGTTGAGAACTAATTTGTTTAAGAGCAAGTAAACTCTACTGAAGGTATCAATTTTTATTAATCTCAAAGCTAGTTATAACCCAAGACTTTTTAGTCATCGAACAAAAATTCATTCGACCGTCTCTATTCACAAAAAATGGTACACACCGTTCGCTCTTAGAGGCAAGGTGTCTCTCCTCGAGCCTTATAATTTTCATGCTAGCAGCAACGTACAATCAAAGTACCATTCGGATCGTGTTAGTTAAACGGAGGAACCCGTACAATCTATCCATCATTTTTTGCAAACATTGGAAACGGTGAGTAGCATTAGAAGCACGGCGTCTGTTGCTGAATTACGATTTCACGAACTGCTTACTAATCGTTAGCTCGTACCTGTTAGAGTTCAACGACAGCGTGAAACGTCGGCGTCGTATCGTACGAAAAGATTACAGGTGTTGGCCTTAGAGGAACGTGGAGCGATCTAGACGCGTGAATACGCGATAGATTCGAACGGATACGAAGCCTTTTCGGCATTGGCCTAAACCGTGACTCGCTCATCTGTGCCATGCGAGTTATGGGTACAGAACCCTCGAAATTGCCGCTGCGGGCGGTTTAACGAAACGTGGTGCCGACTGTGCACAAAAAAATTGCGCGCTCCCTGTGTCACGTGAGTGGAGGATCGATCAAATTGATCGTTCGAAATCGTTTTGCGCGCAACTCGTCGCCGGGACGTGAAAGAAACGCGGCGGAACGTTCAATTTTTCATTAAAACCGAGGCTTGTTCACTTTTTGCCGGAGCCGCGTTTCGTCCCCTCGCGGAAAGCTTAATTCGTCCGTCGACTGGTCATTGGAAAGCCGGATGCTGGGGGAGACTCCATTTTGGTTCGAACGTACAGCTGTGGAAAATCGTTGTTTGGTATCACTTCGAATGGAGAAATAACATTTATACGTTTCGGTTGTGTCGCAATGATTTCTGTGAACAATCGTGGTATTTTTACGATCGCTCTGTTGTTTAGAAAATTTAGTCGGTCGAACGCGAAACTCTGGTGGGATAACCGTTTCGAAAGTAATCTAGATTTAAGGAATCCAGGGATTTAAACAAATGCAACGCGGACGTTCGCGATGATTATCACGTACGCGAGCGTGTGCGTGCGCGACGGCTGAATGAGTTTAAACGCGAAAATTCACGACGCGAAACCTGTATATTCATGAGCGCCCCGATGATCCTTCATCGAAGCAATCGACGAAATGCTGAGCAGGCATTGCGGTTTCGCCTTGGTGTCGTGCATAACCGAAATACCATATAAGTGTCGCCACGCGAGAGCAACAACCCGCAACGTGTCTTTTACATATCGACGTTCCTATCTCTTCCGGGACACTGACATATATGCAACCATGCGCGTTCGGTTCTCTGTGAATTATGATTATTCCAAGGGAAAATGTGAGTAACAAATATCTCGAATGTTGCCAGCCATACGCAACAGAATAATCCGACGAGAAAAACAGACGATGTAGCAACATTTCAAACTGTCGGATTAAATAAGTAGCACTTTACATAAAATAGTTGTTCCATTCCATCCATGCAAATAAATTAATATTCTTATTATTCTTGTTACAACGATCATGTTCCATATTTAAGTTAAAAATCGAGGCATCATGGAATACCTTCGCGTTCAGCTAACATAATTGCAATGCTTTTCAATTCTGACCGATAAATAGTTTCTCGAAAGGGTAGGGGATTGAACAGTAGCGACAGGAAAGGGTGTGCGTTAGTTTCGATGTCGCGTTTCCCTTAGCTTGCATTATCCAGTACCGCGTTCTCTTACTCGACGAGTGACGCGGAAGCTCCCTGGTACCACGAAACTCTGTCTTGGATTCGAGAGTGTTTCCGTCCGTGCAGAGGGGAACGCGGTGCTCGTCGTTTTCAGGTCGAAAGTTCGAAAGTGGTGCGCACGTCCTATCGCGGATCCGCGCGGCGAACGCGAGCGGACGTCGGAACGGGCCCGGTTCGCGAACGCTCCGCGTCAGGCCCCTGGGACATTCGTACCGCGTTGAGGACGTCGCGCACGCGAGCCGCATTTCAGATCCCCGCGACACGAGCCAGTTTCTAGGCGAACCGAGACGAAATAGCCCGTAGCGATCTAGCACGGAACTCGTTGCTTATTGGCGCGGATCAAACAGTTTTCTAGATGAACGCCGCCAGCGGCAGAGACAAGTGTACATGTGTGTGTGTCTGTGTGTGTGTGTGCAGAGATGAAGAGAGAGAGAGAGAGAGAGAGAGAGAGAGAGGTGGGAAAGAAGGAGGTTGAAAATTACTTTCGCACCGATTTCCCCTCGGGTCCAAGGACGATCGATGCCAAGGTCGTACACTCGCGAATCTTGAGCCAAGTGGAAAAAGACACCCATCGGCCGCAACGAATAAGGCAATCGCGGGATGCTCACCGGAATAAACTCTTCTCAAGTTCTGCCTCTGTACATGGACCGATGGGGGCACGGCTACCTGCGTTTACCCGATAATTCACGGTGGAAACAGTTTTCAGTCCGCGCGAGCGAGCCTCGCGCGTTTCACTTTCGGATCTGTTTCTTCCCTTAAACGTGGCGCGGGCTAATTGTTCGCCGGACGGCGACGTCGGACGCGCCTCGAGGAACGCGTCGAAGTGTCGATCAATGAAGCGACTCGGACGTTTGCCTGAAATATTCCGCTTTTTTTCGTTCGTCTGCACGTAGTTGTATACAATACTGTACACGGACACTTTGAAGGGAGGATCGCAATCGAACGCACGGAATTTAATTTCCTTGAACTTGAACCTTGCTGTCTAGCTTGTAAATTTTATGAGATATTAAGTATCGTTTTACTGCTCGCCGTGATATCTGTGCTTTATGCACGTACGTTATTCATGCACGCTTGTTTAATGCTGCGCTTGTTTAATTCCTCTAAGGTGGGTATTTGTTAATATTGTTAGGCATTTCATGACCAACACTTTGTTTTAGATTGCTTCGAGCTTACTGTCGTTGATTTATATGCGCATCTCCCGCAGCAAAGATATTGTATCACTTTTCATTAAATCACTTCCTTTTTTTTTAAACTGTAAGTAATTCTATATTCAAAATGCATCACTTCCTGTGATTAAACTTATTCATTTATCAGACGATCAAAATCCAGTCTAACCAGACGATCAAACGCCTCGAAGTATACTGCAACAATATCTAAATATAGAAAGCAACATTGTAATACACTGTCGGGACATGTAAGAATTTTAGAGCACGTTTGTAACGCCTCGAAATATATTGCAACAATATCTACATATAGGAAGCAATATTGTAGCGCACGGTCGGAGCAAACAAGAATTTTTGAGTACGTTTAAACCCCGTGATTCATGGTTGTCGACGACAAAAGTAGACGAGATCGTTGCAAGGCCCAGCGAACGTAAAAGTGAATTCCGCTATATAAATTTACGTTGTTACTTTTCGTTAACAAGGAGACTTTATTGGTGCCGTCTCGAGTGGACGATTTTACTTGGCACTTGGCATCGGTCGCTGGTAATCATGTCCGTGGCGGCCATCTAGGATACAACGATCTCTACGCATCGGTGATCGTAGTCGCTTCACCGAAATCAGGAATCAGGAACAACCGGACGTAGAATCGTTTCATACGTGTCCTGCACGCGTGCTATGTGGAACGAAGTGCAGTAAATCGGGCGCGTTGCCACGAACACCGGTGACCCTCACTCGGAGAGCCGCATCAAAATTCCCCGGCCACTTTCGGGCTTTTGCATGCGCGATCGTGTCGGTGGTGATGTCAGCCTCGTTCCCGGGAATAATCAGTCCGAAACTAACGCCGACCGTCTGGGAAATTGGAAAGGAAACCGCGGTTCGCGGCTATCTCGGGTCGCGTCCTTTTTATTTAAATAAAACGGAGAACAGTTTCAGTTGCGGATGGTTAGTAAATTTTGTAGAATTCGCAGCATCGAAACGAATGGAAATTTGTCCAGCCCTCGAGCCTCGAGTCTGTCGAACGATACGCACAGGCGAACGAGAAGAGATAATGGGTTCTGGCGGATACTCTCGTCCAAGGCTCGGACACGTTTCTAATGGAAAGGCATTTAATTAACTGCGACGCGGGAAACGTATCTGGCGTGGATCGGGGCTCGAGCCTCTATGAAAAAGTAATTGTGAGAGCGGCGCGTTTATACCGCGGCCCGTATTAACGCGATTCATGCTTTTCAAATGCTCTTTTACACACAGGGAATTCCTCTTGACCCACTCTGCCCGGTACATGGTAATGTCTAGTAAATTTACGATCATTACGCGGAACCGGATACTCGACATTCGGTTTTCTACGCATTCAAAAACACCGAGGGAAACCTAATGGACTGTTGCCGACACTCGCGGAACAGTTTGTCAATTTTTTCGGTCCCCGACTTTCTTCCGTGGATTTAGTCCGTTCTTCTCCTCTCTATCGCGCGCGACGGACTTTTGGTTTCTTTTTATCGTGAACAGCTGCGAGATAAGTGCTTAGCTTAAGTCGCGGTCGGACGCGTACTCGAGGAACGATCGGACGGCCGTAGTCGCGCGAACGCTAGATTACGTTGCACGTAATTGCTTTAGATTTCACGGGCAAATAGACGGTGTAGAAATTACAGCTCTATCCAGAGTTTCAGAAACGAAACGTAATTGCAGAAAATATAGGTTGCCTTAAAAAAAACGGATTATTCTTTCATTTAGACCATTTTAAGATACATACAGGCTTCGTGGTATATTTTCTCTTCTATTTTTGCTCGCATCAGTCATTCGTATCTTTCAGATTCAATTTAAGTTTTATTTTGCTGTGTACGCGTGCGTTGGATTTTCTTAAGTAAACATAGGGAAGCATTTTATTGTAGACTATAAGTACAAGTTACTGTTACTTTTAGCAACGAAACTGGAGTAACGACCGTATTCCGCACAATAAAACATTGAAAGTGCAGAACGCAACAATCTCCAATCGTTCATATCCCGTATCGAATCCTTTCTTGCCCCGAGTTTCTTCTTTTCAACATTCTCGCCATAACACACGCTAAAGCGACAATTTCTTATCATTCCTCCAATTTCCACGGATACCAAGAGTCCATCGATGTGAGACACTGTTTCTCACTCAGTCACGAGTGACGAAATTGGCGATCTTCAACTGCATTCCCAACGTATCCGCCTTAACGACCTCATTCCGTCGCTCTTGCGACCTTAATGTTGCAACATTGTGGCCGAACCAAGGTTCGCAGCCAAGGAATCATTTTGCTGGGCCTGGTTCACCTGCAACACACGCGTCAGAAGAAACATTTCGAACATCTACCACGTGTTTCGTTCATCTCCTCGCTGCATCAACGATAAACGACTGTTACCTGCAACGCTCGCTCGTCCGTTCGCCAGGTACCAAACTACCCTCGAACGCGCGCCAGCATCGTTGTCTAGGATCATGGAAGAAGAGTCCTCCTCGAACGCGCTGGCTCGAATCCTCCCCGAATCGTTGGTCGCGAGGGGTTGTTACACGTCCCATGGCATCTCGCGATACCAAATTAACCAATTCGAGGCAGGCGTGTCCGTTCTGTTATCGAGGAACGCGCGAACGAGAGGACCAGCGAGGCAGGAAGTAGAAGGATAAATTGGCGCTCGCAAACACGTCGTCGTCTGAGTGGTAGCCTATTATTTGTGTAGCTCGCGAGTTAGCTTCGTCCATTACTTCGCATTAACAGAGTGGTCCGTTTCTTCCTCCTCCTCCCTGCCCCTTTACTGCCATCGTCGCGTTGCCCAGACTGCCCGGCAGACTTGTCCACGCGTTGTAAAAAATGCTTTGTCGAATTCGCTCGAGATTCATCATTCCGGTGTGCGTGGCGCGAACACGCGATCCGGGCATTACCGCTCGCACTTTAGGCGGTTTTTTCGGCGTACATGTGTTTAATGCACGCGGGATCGACGTAAAGGCTCACGGTGATTAAGCGAATCCGGGTTACGGCCGCCGCCGCCGCCGCTCGGGATGCAATTTCGGTTCCTCGGTTTTACTTCGGCTTTAATCGTAAGCGGGACAAGTAATTGATTGCGTGATCCGTGACAAATAACTTCGCCCTCGTCGCTGTGTTTCTAGAAGTGTCGTGGAATTAATTGCACCGCCGTCTCGTGAGTATTTAGACAGTTCGTTAAACGTTCGACGGTGCTCGTCTACTTTCCCTCCGCGATCGTCTACGCGTGGGCGATGAAAACATCCCCTCGAGTAGGGGATGCTAGTAAATATCCTGGTGAGATTTATTTGAATTTCAAAGTAGTTTTATTAAGTGCTACTATACACACGTGCTTTTCCTTTAAATGATTCGCGTGTAAGAAATATATGACGGGTATTGAAATTTATTGCGTATACCGAAGTCGTTGTAAAGAAAGTGCTACACGATGATTGAGTGTAAATACTACATGGCAAGGATAGTATAAATCATTCGGGACTGTTGGTAATAAAACGGTCCGCGTAAAGTCGGAGTTCTAGGAAAGTTTAGGATAGAAGTCGTTAAAAATTTATTTTTACGTTATATCATGCGTTTTCATTTAATAATTGGCTTGCATTCCTTACTTTATGGCTGGTAACCCGTTCTCTGTATGATCCCTTATATCCTTATGCTCTTATATAGTCGTATTTTTTGTTCATCCCACGCATATCTGTTCCAGTTATTATCCTTGTTACGGCAGAGTTTCATTTTATAGACAGTTTCACGTTTTCGCGATGTATACAAAAGTAATATAAACATTCAATATCTGTACACATAAAAACTACCCCTGCGTTGTTTAAACCACCTTAGTGGCTATCGATTGTCATTTTGAACACCCGGTTCGATTTAATTTTCCCCAAAATATCCATATCGTTGGTCGAAGGAATGATAATTCCAAAAGCAACGCTAACAATCGTACCGATAAAAAATGAATAACAGCTCGCGTCCACAGTCATTCGTCGGCAAAGCAAGAGTAAACAGCGATGTTTCATAAACGTACACGTTCGTGACATGAAATATCGACAGGGGAACATGTATTTACTCGATGCATGCGTAAATAACACGCAACGATATCCAGTCCGACACCGAGCTGCCGATATCTTCCTCGAATCGCGTGTCACGGCCCGTATCGGTAGCGCACAATCGAAAAGGTACCCAGAGCGAACGCCACGAAGTAGCCATAAAGCCGTACCGATGTTCGATCTTGTCTAACATCTCGAGTGCCATCGCGGCAAAGCGAACAGCGCGCTCTGGGATCGTGACAACTGGCGAACCATCGCGATTTTCAAGATTCCCCGCGTCTGGACGCGTCGAATTCATCGATGGCGGCTGGTCCGCGTCCGGTACCAGCGTCTACGCGCCCGACAGGATGTCTCGACCGCGGTGAACGAGTTTAGATCCGCGTCGCGCTAATTACGCGCGCACGCGTCCTGGTCGAGGCGCGCGGCGTTGAGAAGCACGTGCCGTGTGTCTCTCCACGGCGGCTGCAATCCTCCGCGGGTATGCCTATTTACCGAGCAGTTGAAACGCGATGGTAATAGCGTGGCACCGAGCAAGACGGATGTTAGGCATGACGCGCGCGCTTAAGCGCTATCCGGCCTGAATCCGCCGTAGGCGTGCGTCCGCGCGCCGCGGACGAGCCATTAATTAGGTACAGCCGGGCATCGGGGAGGCCTTTAACGGTATACAAGAGACACGTCGCCGTTTACGCGAACGACGCCCCGACGAATCGACGTCGATCGCTCGAGAGAGGGACCTAGGACAGTGGTTCTTAACCTCTTTGGTACCAGGGTCGACTGGTGACACTCGCCATCCGCGATGTCGCGGGGGGTATCTACGAGTTTGGTTCCCAAGGGTGATCGGATCGAACGTCGTTGCAACTGGTGCAGATCAATTGCGTCCTCAAGTTGAATAGAGATAGGTGGGTTTCAATTGTGCAACTGTGGTTTGTGACTAGTGAAAGGGGTAGTTCCCAGTGTAATCGAATCTGCAGGAAGTAGATTCGAATCTCGTATGCAGTTGTTTAGTCAGAATTGATTTGTTTGCACGAGGTAAAGTTTGGGCTCGCGTCCCCTCTTTTCGGGGGTCTCACAACCCTTTTGATGTATCTACGTTCCATGTGTCGTATGGAATTTTCTCTTGCGTTCACTTTGGGAGGTACGAAGTAGGAGATTAATATTAGTTGGTTTGCTTGCTTGAAGAGATTTAAATTTTTTGTTTGATGGCTTCTCGCAGACATGATGAGGTGCCATCTTTTCTCTCATTTCATATTAGAGCTACTTACTCTACTGTCTACTTGAAGAATGCATTGCAACCCTTACGCGTCAACCCCTTCGCGATTCCCAAACTACCATTTCATTATATAACGAATACTGTTCGAAAATTATGCCAACATGCTAACATCTTTATTCTCGCACTGATTTACAGAACACAATTAATAATTTTCTTCTTCCAAGAGAAATCGTTACAAAAAAAGTAATTCAAGGGAGAAAGATGCTCAGATGGAAACGTAATAAAAAAGAATCACGTTTCTTGTAGCAACGATAGAAAATTCGTAACGTTGGCAAAAAATGATCCAATTTCCTCGCTCTAGTTCGTCCTGCAGCCAGAACCCTCGCCTCTGCCGCGGCTAATCGGTGCTCGAACGAAGCGATAGTTGATAAAGAGCCGCGTGGTCCTCTCCGTCGGCGATGTCCGTGGCCAACGAAACTAACAGCCGGTTCTAACGCTAACAACCACTGGCCTAGAAGAGTGCGCGATCGCGAGAGGTCACGCCTCACGGCGCGACACGTGGGAAAAAAAGGACGGCCTCACCTGTCTCGGTAAATATAGGCGCAGCTCGGCGTAGCCGCGGTAAAAATCGCCAGACGGGGCATGTTCCGAATAACAGTAAAAGAGCGGTTTATTTGCATTTCGCTTGTAAACCAGCCGGCCCCGGCTTCTCCTCGCCGACGACCGGCCAATTCGCCATTCCGTGCTTGATTTTGACACTTTCCGACACGGTACTGTTCGCGCGGCTCTCGTTCCTGGAAAGGGATCGTCCGCCGCGCATGCCGCCTCGACACCGCCGCCGCAGACGAGACACCGAGCGCTGGGAATCGTTCGGCTGAATTCATGAATGGGAAATCTTTCGATGGTATCGTAGACTCCGCGGGACGGGGTTACGTATGATCGAGTATCCTGAAAATAACTTCGTTTCTGCTCAACGACATTCCTCTACACGCGTACACGTGTCCTTTTTTTTCGCGATGATTTCATCGTGTATCTCATTGCGATTAGATATGTCGCGCGAACAATTTGTTGCAGGAAATGTCTAAACGATTGTATCGCCTAATTTACTGCTAACGAATGTTTAAAGTTAGTCTCAATTTTTCCAAATTTTTGAACTTGCTGGATCAACCGTCGCGCAAAGGCGTTGTAAAACATCGCGACTCTTGTGACTCTGATCGGAACTCCTCTCGATCGACAACTGTAACGTAGAAACGAAAGTAACGTAGAATTTCGAAGCCAGTGACCCCGCTGCTATAATCGAATTCCCAGAATCACGGATCAATCCGTGTTCTAACCGATCGGTTTCCCGGCCGTAAATCGTGGGTCGTATCGTCTCCGGATCTTGACGTGGTACCTAGCGCGCGCGCGCGTCCTTCCTGGTGGAAGGTACGAGCGGCGCAGCGCGCAGGGAAAGGGAAACGTAATTCCCCGTAAAGACAGCGGTTAAAATTATAACCATTTAACGACTGTGAGAACACGGCGTAGAATGTCGATCCGCACGGGGGCACTGGAAAGAAACGAATCGGGAGATAAAGAGTCGCCCCGTGGCAAAGAAACGGTAGGAGAACGCAAGGAGACGGGAAGGTAGACCTCTTGTCCGTGGCATTGTGCGCCCGGTGGCTGTCCTCAGCTGCGTTTCTTGCTGAAAGTTTCAGCACGCAGGAGCCACGCTGCTTCTTGGAGGCCGCTTGGTTCTCCTTCCTGCGCTCGCACCTGCCAACTAACTAGTCGAACCTGATTAAACTCTGCCCTGTGTGTCGTATGACATGCCCCTCTTCTCTCTCTCTCTCTCTCTCTCTCTCTCTCTCCCTCTCTCCCTCTTTCTCTCTTTATCCCTGCAACCTTAACCTCCACCACCTCCACCTTCTATATACTTCCCGTTACCCCCTACCTCGGCTACCTTCAATCATGTACTTACTCTCCTCTGCTCCTCTCCTTCTCCCTCCATCGCATCCGTTCTATAATCCGAGGCGTCGCTCTCCGTCCCACCGATACAACCGTCTCCGTTCCCTTTTCTTACCCGTTCCCAAGCTTACTCCTCTCGTGCGTGTACCTCTGCCCGTTCGCCGTCCCTCCGTCACGATCACCATTTTTCTCTCCTCCCGCGGACCGCTCTCCGGAGCCGTTCAGTAAGGCCGCTGAGGAGTTACAGGATCAACCGATACCATATCCGAACCTGCCCGCGATCTCCACCGCCGACGTAGAAATACGTCCGTGCTGGCTAAACGCCGGTATTCCCCGGCTCGTTGCTGCTACTCCGTGAGATGGCCTGCGCGAGATTAGGGCGCCGCTACCCTTCGCCACGGACTCCCGGATGATCCCTTTTCGGCGAGTCCTCGCATCGCGCGTCCATTCCCTTGGGCATCGACGGCGGACGGTTATTCGAGATGGCTGTTCGAAAAGTTCGGGTTAGTTTCATCGCCCGTAGAAACGATCGACTGCACACTTTTACCGCGCGGGTGTCTTCGCGCATGATTTTCGGATTATTCGGAAGGTGCACTCTGGTTCTCTTCATAAAAACTATATTTTTATTTACGATAGCTCCTTTTAATGAGAAACGTATCAAATATATTTTTCTTTTACGCACTCTCTGATTATAATTTTGAGATGCACATAACGCATCGATTAATTTTTAATTGATTCGTTCGTAATTTATTTGAAATTATTTAATCATACCACTCGAGTTTGTTTCCAAACTTCGATTTTCAGACTGATGTTTTTAACCTAGGACAAGGTAAATAGAATAAAGCGAACCACGGCGGAAATCAGAGGGCTCCCACGGTAAACGGTGGAACGTGATTCGTGAACGGGTCAGAAATCCCGCCAATCCCTGTCTTCCGTTTCTGCTAATTCGATTAGACGATTAACCGCGTCCCGCGTTTAGTTCAGTTTGATTAGACTCGCCTCAACTCGATGCATGTCGTAACGAACTCGACGTGTAGCGTTGTCCGATGCAAATGAAAATTACGCAAATGCGTCGCTGCAGTCTATCGGTGGTTCGACGGTAATTTCCGGTGCCGCTTCTTTGAATGTTGGTCTACAAATTGAGCGCGCCATGCACTGGGAAAAAGAATGGATTTCTCGTTGAAGCTACGTCTCTTTACGAGAAGAAGGTTTTTATGTCTGAAAATTAGAATTTTCTGGAACGATAAAAGTAGATCATGTAGAATTGCAGACGATTCGATGAAAATCGAAGTTACAATGAATTAAACCGATAATAAATCAACCAGAGATAGAATAAGAATCGCTACAAATATTTGTTTAATTTACATTAAACTGTTATTACTGTTGATTATTCAATTTATGGTTCTTTCATACTTTCTGGGGCGCGTCGACTGTCCTCAGAGTCGAATAGCGAACTCGAACCCCTTCTCTCGTCCGTTCTCTACATTGTTGCTCGCAAATACAGCCGCGGGTGACATTTTACTCGGAAACGAGGGCGAATGAAAAAGTTCCCCCCGGGGAGTGCTTCTACCCTTTTGCTATAATAGTATCGAATGCACGCGACATGGTCCTCGATGAACTGTGGGACTCGGCCACCGCATGACACTGTCCGTTCATGTTCCACGCATACATACATACATACATACCTACGTATATAAAACGATGATCCTTCGAGAGAAAACGTTAGAATACTTACATACGCGCTAAATAGATTCAGCCTCTGCTTTGCACGGAATACGCTCGCCGCCGCGCGTTATGCGAATCTCCATAGCAATATGCATATCTAATTTCCACACTCGTACGTGCGCAATTATTCCGTCTCGCGAGGAAATAGAAATCGCGTAGAATTCCTTTCCTTTCTTCTTCTGGATTTTATGGCCTTCCGTTTCTCAGCTAACTCGTGCTTAATGCCCGTTGAGTTAAGTAGAGGAAGTTGCCTCGATTAAGGCATAAACGGATGGTTGAAAAGCATTCAATTTGTTGTGGGACTTGTTACTGTTAACGGGAACGCTTTGTTCATTCAGAAGGTTTTCAAGTTTCGCTCGCTTTTGCTGAGAAAGTGCTGAGAAACCGAGGGCTAAGGTCTACAGGTAGAATTGAAGGAGGAATATTAGTCGCATGAAATTTCGTTGTAAATGATTTCTTAGGAAGTTATGGCCGAGTAAATGTTGAATACAAAATGTTGAATACAAATGTGGAGTACAACAGACTTTTCATTATAAAACATGGATATGCAGTCATCTTTATTGGATAATTAACCCATTGTGATCGAGATCTGTTTCAGCAATATTCCTCGCTGGGAAGAATATATTTTTGTATAAAGCAAAATTACTTAACTGTGTGTCAAATATTTATAAAACATAAAATCATCGTTTTAGATAGCAAAATTATTTTTATCATATGTATAGCGACACTCGACGTGAAAATGTTAATATCCACAACTATGAAAATTCATTAGAGTGCTGCACTACAGAGATTAATGAAATTCATTGAGGAGATCTTCCTGAGTCTACTAATTATTCGAAAAATATTTTCTTGGAGGGTGAAAAAAAAGTAAAAAAGTACGCAAGGAAGCGCGTTGATCGAATGAAACGCTAATCGAATGAAGATCGTGACGGAGTTTAATGAAAGTTGACCGAGGAGTGGAAGAGGGAAGGAAAATTGTACTCGAGCTTATCGAACGTACTCGAATCTAATTAATTGAGGGGTGCTCTCGTTTTAATTTCGATTATGTACGACGACGTGGAAATTAGTTGGAATTATACAAGCAGCGCCGCACGGCATAAAATCGCTGAACTAATCATTTACCAGCGAGTACTTGTTGCGCATTTCGTGAGATGGCGCATCCTGGCACTTGTTAAACAATGGTACCGGAAGTAGGATGAAGAAGATCGGTATTTCGAGGATGAATACCCTGATTACATATTTCTATTCCATCGTCTGATGCAGGATATTGTGAATAAAATATTTCCTACAAACGACAACGATTTAAATAAACGACCATTTATTTAAAAGCATTATTATTATTATTATTTTATTATTATTATTATATTTATTATTATTTAAAAGCATTAACTTACTCAAAAATCCTATTTCAAAATTCAAATTCCACTAAATAAACCTTATTTATTATTACTCAGATTTACTTTTATGTTTATAGAAAATAATGTCCACCATGTAAAACAACGACCTAAACGAGGCAAAAATAAGAAAGAGAGTATATTCCAAGCAACATGAACTATGAACTGCATTGCATGGTGTGAATTTGAACCAAGTTGTCATAGAAATCTCTATTTGTGTGAGAGATGACATTATAACCATAAAAAGATAAGTGATAATTTCAAATCACTGAAATAGAGGCGACCAGATTAGATCGATCGAGTACCGCGACTAATCTTTCAGAAGAAATACCTTCGCAAGGCACCCCATACATACATACCGCGCGTGAATCCGCATCGCATAACTCGACAAGTTTCATTTTCACCTGAGACGACGCTCCGTTGTTCCCAGCAGACGCGTTCACCCGACGACGGCCATCGAGAGGCGGGCAACGGCACTCATTTCCAGCTGAAATTCGCAGTTAATTCCCCGTGACCGTAAATCGCTCTCCATGGTGAAGATAAGGGTGGTAAGAAAATGCATCGGACGGAGTACGTCACTCCTTGGGTCCAGATGCGGGCGAGGGAGGAGAACGATCTGAGAGCGTCCAAGCAATATCCCGTGGTAAGAGGGCTTTCGAAACGAATACGGCTGGGCTTAATAATTAATGTCTGGAGAAAGAAAGAAAGAAACGGAGGGTGCGGGACCCGCTCCAAGTTTCATTCCGTTGGGGGTGGTTCGTTCGTAACGTTCGAAACCGTGATGCTGCCTCGTGGGACGCTTGGAAACAATTTTCCGTTGCCCACTGAAATCTATCATTCCAGGATGGACTTTTCTTCGCGAACGTTTCCGACACATTCTCAATCGTGGATGACGATGCGAAAGTTTATCTTCGATTAAATATTAAACCCTTCCACTGCTGAAAGCGTCTGTGTTGCGAATTTTATTCTTTGAACGGATTAATAATAACAAGTGTCGTATAAATTTTTTCTTTTATATCGTAAGCTTTATTTGGATAACTTTGTAACGCAAGTGGATGGTGCAAAGTAGCTGAAATTAGTAATTAATTTTTTTATAAGAAATTTGATTTATTTGGCCTGTAAAATTGTAGTGTATGGATTAATACGAGCTACTGTACACGCGTGTACTGGTAAACGGATTTGGTTGCAGTTGGAACCGTTCGCCCCTCGATGCACGATCTCGTACTTTAACAATTACAAAGAGGACAGCTCGAAGTCGGCGTACGAGCGCCTTCACCGGGTGGACTTCGATCCCCGGAAGTCACGATGCGATCGCACAAAGCAAAGTCTCTATTGGTCGGAAATCTCGAAGGAGAACAGAGGACACAAGGTACCGATGACTTCTAATCTCTGGTACGGTCGACCGAACAGAGTTCAAATCGATTTCCCCGGGAAGAAATTCAATCGATCGAGCAGAATGCAAGAGTTCTACACCCCTGGCCGTTTCAGTTTAATCACAGATGTGGACGAACCGGATATCTGTTAGAGCGAGAGCGCTGGATGATCTTTCTGCCGTTTCTCTCAACAGCTCCTCGAGTAGTAGGAAAATTATCGTCTTTATAGAGATTGAAAATGTACATTCAATCACATAATTCTCTGAATTCACGAATTACACGATAGCTTTTATAAATTTTATTCAATTTTCACGCGTTTACATTTTATTTTACTAGAGCATATCTTTTGTTGTACCAAACGATTTATTATTTTCATGATTCGAAGAAGGAAAGCTTGTTTTGGGAAATAGTCACAGCCAGTGTTACATTAATAGTATTAATAAATAATTGTAGAAGCAATGAGAGAAATACACGCTCGTAGGAGTTGAGCGCAGATTTGGTTATGAGTATTATATACGTTGTCGCGTAGATTATCAAAAGAGACCGCGATTATGGAACCGTAGTAAGTCCGCGTACAGAGTTACCCTATATACCAAACTTACGCTGGTTCTATCCTGAAAGTTTCGCCGAGCACACCGCGAACTCTACACTTCGTAATTATCGTTACAATTCCCAGTTTATAAACTTCCCTCGAAAGGTCCGTTGATGAAATTACCGCAACGTTTCGATGGTGCTATACGTTTAATCGCCGGCGTAAGAAACACGTTAAACATTAGCCACCCCTAAATGTCATAAAGAGAATTGCGCGTCACGGATCGAAGCTTCGAATTTCGTTGCCCCTGGATTTGTACAAGAACAACGGAAAACTGTTCACGAAATGTTCGCGTTGGATACATAATATAACTTGTCGCATAATTTTCGTTGCATTTTAATATAAAAATTATATGATGCCAAGAAAGTACGTGTAATTCGCGTACACTTTGCGTCGAAATTAGAATATTCCTGATCACCATCTCATTTGCAATTCCTTTTCACTCGACTTGCATCACGATATCGAACTGACCCAGAAAGAAATTGAAGTTGTAACGCTGGGTTAACGTAACGTTGATTCTCAATGGGGTAAGGTAAGCGCTCGAAGGGTTATCGTAACGCATCCATTATCTGCAATTTGAATATTACAAAACAGATTTTTAATGCGAGACAATATGCGCGAATAAATAGGGATAGCTGAAATGTTAGAAAAATTCATTACAATATTGCGTTACTTATTTTAAATTAATATGTGAATTTGTAGTAAAAGAAGAGAAATTATACTTAGTGCAAAGAAACGCTTTTTACGAACCCTCTCTACCGATTTCCTCCTTGAAACAAGCCGAAGAGCTACCAGGGTGGAAACACCATAAGAAGTACACAACCCTCGTGTCAGTGTATCGAGTTGACTTCAAGTTTCACGCGAGACATCGAGAGAATGGTGAGACTCAAAGGCTTGTATAGAGGGTATCGATGAGAATTGTTGGACTTTGTGTAACCTAGAACAGGCGTTTGCCACTGTTGTGAAATGTAGACGCAGGTTCTCACGAGGAATTCAACTGAATGATGGTTACAGATTCCACTTGTTGCTTACTTCTGAATTTGAAAATGATATGATCGTTGAATATGGAAATGTTTTTTTTTTCTAAATTCGAAAAATAACAGTATTTCTAATATATTTGTATTATAAAATAATCACTCGATGAATGAAACAAGAAATCACTTGATTAAAAATTGCGCGCGTTTCACGGTTTTCTTCGTAACTCGGTTTTTATCGTTCTTCATTCGAGAAACATTCATTCAAATTTAAAGCGGACAGCCGGAACGGAAGCTCCGCTGGCGGAAGAGAAGCTGGCCGCAAATCGACGAAGAATTCGTGCAAATTTATGCGCATAAACACTCGGGCACTCGCATCCGTCTTGCCGCGACAAAACTTTTCTGCCGTTGCCAGTTAATCGTCGCGGGGTCATGCTCGAGCTGGCACCTACCTCCGATTCTTTGTTTCAGACTCGTTAATTAAAGGTTTAATTAAAGCCACGTCGATTAATCAGAACTCCCGCGTTCTTCGTCACGGCACGAAATGATGGAAAAGAATGGACGGGGAGGAAAAACGAGAAGAGAGAGTCCACCACGCGGTAACTGCCAGTTGTCTGTTCGCTTGTTGTTGTTACGCGACGAAACGGGCAATTAAAAAGCTTTCTCCGCTAGAAAATTTGTTGTATAACGACAGTTGAACGAAGTTTAGGGCCAACTGGATTTATTACACGAGAAAAAAGATAGTCACCCTACGCTGGTCGAAATTCACTGTTAATGACCACGCGTCGAGTTAGTTTGCTCGTCGAACGAAATCCCTGCAATTTTTTTATTCGTTCCCAGATATCGTTATTGATTATTTCCCTTTTCGAAAGCGGTGTGTATATTGTTTTAGAAAAGCGTAGAAACAATTGTAAAATGTAGTTGTATCTCCAAGTAACATCTGTGCACAGTATTTCATGCCGTTTAACAATAATAGAAGAATAAGACTGTTTAAAATTTCATTAGCATTCCAGAGCAACTTTTATCAATTAACAATGGTTATCAATTAGAATGTGCCTCGAATCGACCGCGATGTTACAAAAGGAAAAGAGCCATAGGTCACTGTGATTTCGTTATTGTTTCGCCGCGATAATGCTTAATTGCCTGTTTAATTTTTAATCTACTAAATACAGCACACTCGAGCACGCGAACTAATTACGATTTAATCGCCGCGTTAATTTAAAGAGCTCCATCCTCCTCCTTTTTCTTTCCTTTTCGGTACGGACGACAAGCTAGCGATTAAAATCACTGCGGAGCGTTGGTCTAGAATTATTAGCGAACGTTGCTGGTGTATAGTGTAAAACGCTGCATGTATCGATTTTACTTTTCACATTAAATTGTTCATTGGAAAATATTTGTTAACAATTTATGTACATATTTTTATTGAATATATGAAAGTTATACATATTTCCATAGCGAATCATTAACGAGTAACTGCAAGTCGTCGCGTCACGAGTCTCACCCTGTATGTGCACACTTCCGAGGAAATCGTATCAGAAATTTCTATATCTAGACAAAAATAAGTTATCTTCGGAAGCTCTTCGTAATAGCAGACGTTATCTACGCTCGGGTAGAAAGCACTCAGACTGAAAGCATAATAATCATTGTAAACACGTGTCAAACGGTGACACGCTGTAATAGTGTTTGATATCATTCGCAAGTAATCTCACGTGCAGGTTCTACGATAATTCACATATCAGAAACTGCTGTGCAAGAAGAATTATAAACGATAAGATACGCGATCGGTGCATGTCCACGTTTATACAACATCTACACGCGTCTAACAGCGCCACGGTGCGGTTCGAGTTCCTCGTAGGAACGCAATTAAAAAATCACGACGTTTTTAAAGTCGAGAGTTTACTACGTCCTACGATAAAATTAACGCGAACTCGAAATTACCTGAATTCGTTTTCGTTTTTCAATTTAACGAGCAAGAGTACTTTCGTCTACTCGAGGAACATTCAACCCCTTCGGAGGTGAAGTAGCCATACCCTTGTATTTCTTACAATTTCAGTCGAAAGGCACGTTTTATTCGACGCAGTTCATCGCTTCGATTGACGAACGTCTCATTCGTTCTATCGCTGCAGAACTTAATAAAAGATTGGCCAGCTTAGCCTCTCGGTTCCGTTCCATTGATCGCGGCGCTATACGTCGAGGGCTGAGCAATAATTATAATGTCATTGTGCGCGTCGAGCAATATTAGCAAGTTCACCACCCTTGGTAGCCGTCTGAAACGCGGTTAATCGAATTGCCTTTGGTAGCTCAAAGTAACGAAGCCGAAAGGGGTATCCAGAGTGTGAGCTCATTAATACGTAGCTCTTCGAAGTAGCTCTGGATGCGTTCTTCGCGGGGGCAAATAAATTTCACCGGCTACTGGGAGGGGAAGTTCCTTTGGAATTGTTTTATAGCACCCCACGGACTCGAACCGGTCTCTTTCTCGGTTCCTCCGCTTCCGCCGTCTTTCACGCGTTTCCCTCCCCTTCACCTGGACGGAATTGCGCGTTCATTCCGCTTCTCGCTTTACGCTTCCTCGTTCCTCGCTTATTGTTGTTCCTATGTACTACACATATATATATGTAGCTACTTACGTTCCACTCGCTGGAAATTCGAGTGATCGATCGATGGTAAATTGGATTTTATTAAGGGAAGGAAAGAATGGCGTCGCGTTCAACGTTTCATGCTTCCTTTATTAATCATTCATCGAGGGTGGTTAATAGCACGGGTTTGACGACTTGACAGTATTTTAGGATCTCGAACGGAAGCGCGGTTTTAATTTTAGTAATATCGTGATCATTGTTGAAAGATGTTGAAAGACTTGGACGTCTTTGTATGGTGAAATTAATTATCCTGCGACTGGATTGAGGAACGTTTCTAAATTCTTAAGGGTTACAGTGCGAAACGTAATTAATTGCACCTTAGTATGGTGCTTGCGAATTTTTCTAACACTCATTCTATTATTAATGTTCGACATTTTTTGTTTCAGACACGGTGGTTGCAGTATAGAAGCAAATTGTTTTGAAATGTGAATATTGCATTTTAATAACTTCGAGTGCGCCCTCGTACGATTTTAAATGAAATTTTCTTGAACGTATCGAATGGGAATAGAACGACGCTCATCGTTGGCATATCGTCGCGCTGTTTAATTAGGTCACTTGATCGAACGAAACATTCGTTTATTTTAATTGATTTTTCAGACACTGACGCGCAGCATTGCGCAATGCCTCTAAAAATTACTTTCTCGTTCCGTTCCTTGTCTTTTTAATACACGAATAGAACAATATTCTATAAAATATAATTTAATTGGCAATATATACATTTTTTCCGTGCAACTGTAACTGTAATTGTAATATTGTGAAATTGTTTAGATATTTTTATTAACTGCAGTGCGTCTAATTGTAGTAAAGAGGATGTGAAGGTAACACGTGCGAGTAAACCCTTCAAATGGATACAGGAAACAGCGAATAGTAATGAAGAATGCCTGTGTGAGCATTTGATTTATTGCAAATGTGTTTCGCGTACTAATAAATTAATAAATATTTACAAGTGGCGAAGCTGTGCATCGGAACTGTCAATATTTGCATGACGCATGGTCTATAAATCGCGTTTTTCAATACATTTCGTTGAAACCCACGCAAAAAGCCCGAAGGTTATGATTTATCTTGTTGCTGACCTATATTACGTATACATACATCTTAATAATACTTTATTCTTCGAAATCCTTTCTCAATAGTAAGGGGCAGCTACAATCGTTTGAAAAAATGTTAATTCCTTATACAGTAACGTTGTAATATCCCAAATTAAAAATTCGAAATCAATTTTGTTCGCATCGCGGAATATTTCGAAACGAAATCACGATAAATGCGCAAAATTAAACGCAAAAGCTTCTTCACGAACAAATTTTTCTTCTGTGCAGTAAGACACGTATACCGTGCAACGCGAGAATGACTTTTATGTTTGTCCTGTCGCATTTCGTCTACAATCGTAAATCAGTTCACTGATAAATCAAGCTGTTCGTTATTTATTAGTATGTTGAAATTCGGCTCTCTATTTATAAAGTTGTTACTAGATTCAACTCATTACGTATCCCTATGGTTTACATTAATTTTGTTATCAACATACATCGTCTCTCTTTAATTGTTTTAAGCGACACGTGCCTTTTCTTATTTGCATATTTATTTTTAGATTCGAAATTTTAGCATTTCTTATCAATATGGTAAACAAACTCGCGTCACGATTACATCAAACAGTGATGTTAATTCGAGCTTTCGACTATTTCAAACATTGTATTCCGCCTTTCCTATCTTTCCGAATGTCATTCCGCTATCGTGGGATCGCAGACGTGATTAAAGAAGATGCTCTGTGAAAAATCGGTGTCGGCTACCAGAAGTACCGCGCATTGGTACTAAATCAAATGATCGACGCCAGAGAGTCACGATCCGCGGATATTTGATTTTTCGACTACGGAATTGCGCTGATCACGAAATTTTTCCAGTGGTCGCAGTGCGAGCGATGGCTCACGAATTTCTGTAACGATTTACGATTCGCGATTCAAGTTTCTTCTCATCAAATTTGCATTCATAATTATTGTACATTGTCCTTTATATTTTATTTAAGATATTACCACAATTGCTAACCCTTTGACTATGACAGATTTTGAGTCGCACCAGCCGCAGCATACCCAGAGCTTTCAGTGTTTTCCATCTAAAGCTTGCTGAAGTACAACAGTCAAGAGTTACAATAGCGAACAGTTAGTAAAATACAACTTCGAGACGGCAATATATTTTCGAAATGGCATAAATTCACGTCAAATCGTTTACTCGCACCCCCGTCTGCCTCTGTCCCCATCGATCCTGTTAAGCACGATCTGTTGCCACAGACTCCGTTATCTGTCGAGGAATCATTTCCCAGCGTCTCCCTCGAACCGCATCGAGATGGTTATTTACGAGTGCAGAAAAGCTGCGCATGCGAGCGAGCTCGTACGCGCGCGTATAAATTCGCCAGCGCGTAACGAGCGTCCAGATCTCAGATCGCGAGCATGGCGACGATCATCAGTGCCGATCACGGTTGCCGTTTGAACGACGCGGCCGTGTCCCAGGGCTGCCCTGTCGCGAATGAATCCCCGCTGCTCCTCGACTCCGACGTCGATAAGATCGTCAAGCGGAAACTTCGCACGAGCAACTTCCGGATCTTGCAGTGGAGTTTGGACCACCTGGATGTGCTGACTGGGTTCCTGGGCCAGTATTACCATCTGATCGTGACGGTGAAGATCGGCGAGAAAACGGAGCGGTTGAAATTCTTCGCGAAAACACCGCCACTGGTCACCACCTCGCAGTACACTTTCCTGACGGACCACAACGCGTTCGACAAGGAGATAATTGTCTACAGCGAGTTGATACCAAGGATGGGCGTGGGTACGAACATGAAATGGCTGCCGGATTTCTATTTGGGCAAGCCAAATCGGATAATCGTGCTGGAGGACGCGAAGGAGGAAGGCTACGTCACGTTGGACAAACACGTGGTGTGCGACGAGGAGCTGCTACTGTACAGCGTGAGAGCGTTGTCCACCTTCCATTCGAGGTCGTTGATACTGGACGAGAAGCTCCGTCGCAGCACCGGCGAAACGGTGTTCGATCGCCATGGTAAGATGTTGTACGAGGTAAGCATGAACGACCACCACGAGCACACGCGCAGGTTTTTTCTGTCGTCTCGCAAAGGCGCCGAAGTGTTGGTCGACTTCGCTGAAGGGTTGACCGACAACGAGAGGGCCGCGATAAAGAATTGGATAGCTACGTGGATGTTGAGGTTACCGAAGATGTCCACGCGGTCGAAGAAATTAAGGAACCTTGTAGGCCACGGGGATCTATGGCTGAACAATATCATGTTCAAGAAGGACGCCAACGGCAAGGTCACGGGCTGTTACCTGATAGACTATCAATTCACGCGGTACGGCCCACCAAGGGTTGATTTCATGGTTCTCCTCTACGTAGGTACCAGTTATGCCATTAGAGAACGATGTTACGAGAGTATGCTCGACGTCTACTGCGACACCATGAAGAAAGAGTTGGCCAGCGAGGGCCTCGATGTCGAGGAGTGTTTGCCGCGCGAGGAATTCGTTCAGAGCTGCGAAGAGTTCAGGCCAGCTGCGCTCGTGCACGCGATTACCTATTTGCCGATCCAACTGCTGTCCAACGATGCAGTGGAGAAGTACTTCGTGAAATGTGGCAAGGCTCTGGACGATGTAATACACGGTGACAGACGTGACGAGTTGATGAGGGTCCAGTGTCAGGCCTCGAAGCAGTATAAGCAACGTTTGATGGAGTTGATCATGGAAATTAGAGATCGCCTGGCGAAGCCTGATTTTGGCTGCGCGGCCAAGTGCTGAGGAAGGAGGAAACGAGAGTGTCGAATGATTCTGAGGGTGGCGTCGTTCGTACCTGCATTACGATCTGTGATAAAAGGACTTTGGAACGGCGCCAAGTGGAGAAGGTTTGCCCCTATTTCGGATTCTACGATTCCGCGGATGTGTCGCGATGTTCCACGAGACGAGCTCGCAGAAAGGGCCGGCGAGAAGAGCAAGGTCAATCGATAGTCGCGCATCGGCCAACCGTTCTATCTTAACTGCCGTTCGATCCCTATTTCCGGTTCAATTTCATTTCCTAACTAGGATCGCTTCTGAAAGTTCGACTAATTCGAGTCAACGTTTTCAAAATCGGGTTACGATAGTGGACGATAAAATTTTACCACCCTTAGAAGCCACCTCCATTGATCTTTCAACTAGTGCAATTTCTGTGGTCACTCTTCGAATCTGTTATATCGTATCACTGCTCTTTCTGTGATCAATAAAATATATGTACGTAACTGAACAGAAAGGTAAAATTCAGTGTCGTTCATCAATGTGTTTATAGCAAACTTCGTTTAGTTAATCGTAAATTAAATCTATTTGAGAACGAGAAGTTTCTGTTTGGCGATCGAACACAAACGAGACTTATCGTTGCATTCTTTTTTAGATACCTTTGTACTTTCAAAAGAGTGATATGCAATGTATGTAACAACGCGATAGGTTTAATTCGCGCGACCGTAGTTCGAATACAATATCCGACCTGTGAACGCGGTGTTTCGAAGCGACGCATTTGCCGCGCGAATAACGATGGGGGTAGCGGGAGGATCGCGATCTATTTTGCGACGGAAATAAAGGATGCGAGTAAGCAAGCGTTTCTACTTTACTGCCGTATATGAATCGCGGGCATTCGCGTGATTCAAAGTACACGCGCTTTCTCATTACAATTGGCGACGAGGGTGGGTGGCACTTTGCATGCAAACGAGAGGCCCTTCTCGCTGCGAATTTTGTCTCTCGCCCGCCTTTTTCTCTACACATCCCGTCGTTCCGTCGTGCTCGTGCTCTTCTCTCTTCAAATTCTCCCGGCACTAACGCGTATGAATAAAGTGAACGTGTCAGCCTGGAAATCACATCCTCTTTGTCACTTTTCAAGTGTATCCATTTCGTTGAACTCTTCATTTTCGTAGCATTTTTCACGGTCTACGAACGAACGTCGTTCCATCGCGATTCACGGTTCGTGCAAGGTTGAGTTCTTTCTTCTTTTTTTAAAACTTGTAACACATTATTGAAACGAGTTCGATTCAAGTAGCTCCACCTCGATATTCAAGTTACCCGATTCGAGGTGTAATTATTTCGTTTCAGAGGTTGTTACGCGGGCATTGCGTTCAGTGGCAACTTTATTAAACGCAGAACCGTTAAGAAATCTAATTTTCTGCTTAAAACCATTGTGTAATACGCCGCTTTCCCGGCTTAAACGCTAGCCATCGTTCCGCGTCAGACGAACTTTGTCGTAAAAGGGAAAAGGGATTACGGCTCGTAATAAACTTTGTAGAACCCTTGCGAGGGGCGGAAAAATAGGAACGTCAAATATTTAAAGTAACTTCTCGCTCTGTGATCTTAACTCGGCGCAAGCCCGATGCACTTCATAACTACCGTGAGATGTAACATTTTTTTCATTAAAATTGATACGGACATGGTCGTTTATTAATATAGTAAAAAAAAAAAAGAAAACAGTACCACGTTTATCGATATTTACATTTTTTTATAGTACAACAGTCTTTTTTTATACTGGTTAGTTTATTAACGAAGATATTATATTAGATCTCCTACAAATCTATATTAAATCTCCTGTCAAGCTCCTACTATAAAAAGAGTTGCTGTTTATCAAGTGAAACTTTCTAACCTTGTACGTAATTTACTTAAATTCCTTGCATAATTATCTATGCACCCTTCTGTAGCAACAATTTCCCTGCAATTACAAAATCAGAGGCAGAAATGAGAAAGAAGACGTTAATGAATCATGAAAACAACTCCCTCACTTCTTCAATTCCACTACTCTGCTACTTTTAATGATAGATGACAGAAGGGTGCGAGGATAACTCTTTGCAGCTGTGAATTATTCTCTTCATGCACTATTCTAGATTATATAAATGATATACTTGATGTATATGCTGATTGGTCAACAAGGAAGGAAGAAATACGACTAGTAAAAAAGGGGTGGCGGAATATGGTTCATGCGTTCAGCTGGTGAAGAGGAGAGATAAATCCGTGCAGCACCTTCCAGTGCTCCAAGCGTACGTATACATATATTTCGACATCATCATTATGGCATCAGTTTTTACGCTTTCAACGTGGAATAACAATAAAAGGAAGAAGAGCTAATTTCTGGCGAGAATGAAATAAATTCCACGAAAATTGATTTATGGCACTTGGTAACGGCCTGTAAAAAGTAGTTCGACGAGGGTAGGAAACAGCTAACCACGTTGGATTCCTGGCAAAGTTACTGTAGTGTGATAATCGGGCGATCGCTATTCCTGGTTCGCGAAATGACGAGAAGCCGGAGTCCCAGTTCAATGGTCCGTGATGTTATGTCAGATTAAAGCAGAAGTTCGTTTTACGGCCGGCAATTCGAAGCAGTCGTAATCGTTCCTGTGCTGGGCTAATGACATAACCGTGGAACGTAAATTGCTTTGCCTATCGATAATCCATGGCCGGATTATAAATATAATCGTGAGCGCGATACTGTTGTTGTTGTTTCTCAACGTAAAATCATCCATTTAGTACATACGTGTACACGTACAACGTAGCGCAGTTATTATTAACATTTCCGCGTTAAAAAATTCTTGGCATAATTTTTAATATTTTTTTATAATATGTTAAGTATATTAAAAAATAGATTTTCTTTCTTATTTTGACTATTCGATATATATTTTCTCTATTTTACGAACGCATTAAAATTGTATAGCCAGAATTGTGACCTCGCGCGTAACATCGGCGAATATAAAATAAATAAGAAAATTAACGTGACCAGCAGCAGTGCATCATTGAATATTTCATGCGGTTACCATTGCGTTCGCGTGAACTTCATGCCAGGTCGCACGAACCAACTGTTAAAGCCGTAAAACTTCCTTCCCATCGAACGTAACGCGCGCTTCTTCTAGGTCGAAACTTTTTTAAATCCATGTAGGGTTTGACACGTGGTGTCAGGCAAGAATGAATATTTATGTTTTATTCCGGTCAGTTGTTAGGATTATTCGACCAGTGCGAGCAATAAAAAAAGGGGGAGCACTGAAAAATGTTTGAAAAAGTTTCGCGGGGTTTATCAACTACAGGTAGCAAACTTTATCACTGTGTATCTACTAACACGCGAAAGAAAATATCGATCCTGTACACGCTGATTTCGATGAAACTTACATGAGAGAAAGTATTCAGAAAAATGTTCTACATGTAGCTTTTTACTATAGAAATATTGCCAATAAAACATATACACACGTTCAGCTGGGAAAATTGTAAAAAAAATTGATAGAGTTGAATATATTATTCGAGAAACTGATTTGAATAACCTAAAAACAAAATTCTTTTCGAGGAATAAATCTTTAACCCTTGACATTAAGGGCTGCTTTCACTCCTTAAATAAGCCGATCGCCATGATTTCTCTGTGTACATTTTGAATATCAATCTGTACCAAACATTAATATTTGTGAAACAAAAAAAGAAAACAAACGAAACGATATTGCGTACGCAATATATAATAATTATTGTTATATCGTAACAATTGCAACGCGGAATGAAAGTAGTTCACGCAACGCAGCGGGATTATCCTGTGGGCTACGCTTCCGAGCCATCATTGCAAAATTACCATCGCATCGAGGGCAGTACCGTGCCAAGCTTGTTAATCACAAAAGCTTACTGTTTCTCGTGTGCTCATTATACTTCACGGGCCGCAAGCTTTCCATTGAACGATGTAGAATTATCATCGATCGACCGATAGCATTACGATTTCATTATCTGCGCCTGTGCTGGAGCGCGGCGCGACTAACCCTTGCTCGTTACGGAGAACCTCCATCTACCTATAATCCGTCGATTATACTACTTTGTGAATAATATTGGCACCCGCGGAAATACTCGTTATCTAGCGAAATGATCTGCTCAAAAATTCGCGCGGAACGAAAATTACAGCTGCAACCACGTATTTCGTCGGATCAAGGTCACTGCATCATTTCATTCAGCTGGTACGTTTCGTCGATGTTCACCCTTGGTTGACAGTACCAGAAATATTGTTGAATTACAACAGACGCAAGAGACAAATTATGAAAACTGCCACAATTGTGAATTTGATTAATTATTACCATTTTTCATTTTATTATTGTATATGAGAATTTTTATTTATTAAAATAAAATAGGCAAAGACGTCGCAAGTAAGAGGTATATCTGTATAGCCAGTGTGCTCGTAATCATAGGTCGTAAAATTAGCTGTTCTGTACGGGGAATTTGCAAGGGACTGAAAGCAAAGAGATTGAGACTGCGCAGTATTCCCTGGGAAATTCAAATATCATCTAGGAAATGTAGAACCTCTGGCTGATGCTGTTATATAAGAGAAGATTTACTGCTTTAAGTAGTTATGGGATATATTTCTTTTCCTGTTTTAAGATGGTATACGTACAGAGCTTATCGCACATAAAGCTGTTCACATATATCCATGCTTTTCAATAAAGCACCTTTTCATCAGGTTCTATAAATAATTTCCGGTTTAACTCCGACCTTACTATTGCATCTTTGCAATTAGATGAAAATACGTATTACATTAAACAATGTTAAAAATGATACACACACACACACACAATTATGTATAATCATGTTCTGCAGTCATTATAGAAATATAATCTTGTTAAACCATAATAAATAAGATAAATTTCATATATATTTATAATACATATATAATGCTATATATAATATATATTTTATATTAATAAGACAAAAAAAAATTAAATACATAGATACAATTTCAATCAGAATTCGGTAATTTTGTTCGTGATTAATATCACCGAGTAATAACCAAAAACGAGAACACTCTCTAGAATAAAAAGAGCAACGAACAACGGAAGAAAGGAAAATATATCAAGTACCAGTAAGCTACGCTCGAAACGTCCCAGCACCAAACAAACTTGTAACCAACAAATCGATGGCGAATTACCTAATTGCTCTGGTCGATTTCACCCCGCGATGCCAGCGTGCTCCTCCTCCGCAACGTTCTTCGTAGCCGGTACAGGAAATCCTATCGACCGTCGCGGATGTCCCGCCGTAAAACAGGGAAGCTAATGACGTTCGACGGAGCGGCGGTACATCCGTTTGCGAAATGCTCGTGGGGTAGACTGGCGCGTTGCGCTGATTGCACGAAATCTCGCGGGCCGCGTAGGCGGCCGGTCGCGAAGGGCGCAGGCGTCGCACTTCCGCCGGCCCGATGGCGGCAAGCGGGCACCGAGTTCCTCTAGTGTCGCGTCAACTGCCGCTGGCGAGTCGTCAGCGCCGCACCCCATTCGCTCCGGCCACCCTGTCATTCGCGTGGCCGCTGTCACGTTTTCGCCCCGCAATCCTGACGTCGATCGAGATGCGAATACCTTCGATCGTCGCGCAGTGTCCACGGTTCTCGCTCGATCGTTCCGCTGTCCCAACGTTCGGAACGCGTGTCGGTCCGACGTCTTGAACGTTTCTGCCTGTGGCGAGTGCTCCTTCGTCTCTGGTTCAGAGAGCATCGCGAGAGTGTGTCGTACAAGTTTCGAAGATATATCGTCGGGGAGCCTTGAACCGCTATTCTTGTCGTCGTTTAAGTGTACTCAGTGATAGTGCCGGTTCCTTTTTCCTCTATTACCAACACGTCGCGCGGTGATGTACTCGGAGGTGTACTTAAAGAAAATTCCTCGATGAACGCTGTGGGGTAAAGAGGGCAATTGGGGAGAGTGCGTCGACTATGAATTGGTGCAAAGTGCAGGCTGTCTCGCATTCAGCAGACGCGTCGCCCGGCTGGAAAGGAAGGCTTGTATCAGGCGCCGGAGCATGAGGAACGTCGCATCCTTAACGTAATGGTGAGTAGTTTGGCAATTCTTTCACGGGTTCGCGCGTCGATCGCGTTCGGTTCGATGACGTTCGTTTGGCCTTTGGACTTGTCTGAAACGGTGGAACCGCGTATGGTGCTCCTTTTCCTGCGTTTCACGCTTGGAGTCATTTTTATTTGTACTCGTTCGAATAGATTATCGGGTCGTAGGGAAGTTAATGTATTTTGTATCGGTCAGTCGTTGTGCTATGTAAATATTCATACCTTTTTAAGAACAATATATAGTCATTTATATAATATTTTAATTTATATATTACGTTTCAAATAAAGATAATCAAATTTTATCCCACAACTTTACATTATAAAACTAAACTGACGTGATATTGGAATGCTTTCTATTTTCTTTGATAACGTATTATTGTCTACACTTGTAGAAGGTATTATAAAAGCACTGTCTCCTTTGTATATATGAAATGACGCGTTTAGGAAACATGGTCAAATAGTACGGTAGCCTAAGGCTGTTTTCTGTATTGGAAGATACTCTACGCATATAAATCGTTTCTAAACAGCTGCGTATACACAGGCACGTGCGTCCGTTCGTGTTTCCAGGAACACGTTCCCGCGTCGTTGTTGTTTTCACGAGCTGTCTCCCTGTTGACGAAAAATTGCGACGAACTTTGTAACTCGACGTGTGCGCCGTTGCGAAACAGCGCGCGGCCAGTCTCTAAACACACGTGATTCATCGGAACGTAGAGGCGCGCGCGATTTCGAAATTTCTTTGTTACGCGGGGTGGCGTCGCGCGTAAACCGTGTAAAATATCACGGTTAAGCGGTGCGGTTAAGCAAACATTCCACCGTTCGCTCCTCTGTCCCTTTCCGCATTTTTTGTTCCGTTCCACGTTCTGTTTTGCACGCGTTCCCACGTCCGTGTCTCCCAATTATTCGCGCCGGCTCGTTGCAAACTCTTAGAACGTGGCGTTGATCTTTCGAAGATCGATGCCTTTTCGCTGCCTGTTTTCCTTGTCTTTCTTGTTCACCATTGATGATAAAGCTGGCGGATTATCGTTTCATTGCTTTGTGTCATTTCTTGCCGAGTCTTCGCCTAGTCCAAGTATCACTGGAAATCTGAGTGTTTGCTTTGACAATTTCTACTCAACGAAATGTGTACTTTGCACGATTGAAGCAATATCAAAGTTATCATTCTCAATTATAAAGAATGTTCAACGTAAATATATTAAGATACAAATAATATCAAGAAGGAGGTATAAAATTCAAGATATATTTCGCTTTACTAAAATTTAATTCAACGATGTAACAAAATTATCATTTTCGTGTCCTACACTCCATCTAGGTTCTCGTTACTTCCCCTAGATTACAGAACACTTCTTGCGTACGCAACTATATTTTTCATACCACAAATCTACAACGAACAGCCACGAATTGCCTATAATTCTTCTAATCTATACCCTCTTGGAAGCGTTCCACGAATCCGCCGATTTTTTCTTCGAAATGCTTTAGTTGGCCGTTTCCGCGAAAGTATAAAGAACGAAGGGATGAGGGCAATCAGACATTAATGACACGTGTCGAGTCACGTAATTTACATAGCCGAGTAGGTGTCCGCTGTAGGTCAGACACAATGGCGCCCGCGATTTTAACCCCCTATATATATTACCGCACTCTACGTAGCGCGCATTCGATAGCTGGCAGCTGAATAATCTGGATTGATCGTACCAACTGTTTAATCGCTTTATCCTAACCGCACAATGGAAGAATGATGCTCTGAGCATCGGGCAGAGGAGTCGGCTGGCCAGCACGGCAATTAGCTTAAATATCGCTTACATTGACATTAATCGACGTATCCCGGTGATTCGAAAGCAATTGCACGCATTAGCCGGGGTCGTTTCTAAGCAGCCAGGTTTTCGCACGGAAATCACCCCCTATAAATACGTCCTAACGATATCAAGTTGATACCGTTAATTACCCGTTGGTGCAAATGCATTTTTAGAATTATTCGCGAGAAACAACTTTGGTGGGTTTTTTTAATTATCATTTTTCGTGGAGGTTATATGTCTCGAAATTATTTCGGTTGTTAGCTCTATTCAAAACAGGAAGCTTCTTTCATATCGTTTATAGGAAAGCTTCTAATTTTGTACGAAATATATTCTTTCTTTATTGCTTGATTACTCCAGGAATGATTAGAAATACTTTTATTATAAGTATGATATTAAAATGATGCAAGCAGATGTTAATATCCAAAAGTTTGTATAATTTCTTTCCTTTAATGCAAAGGAATTGAATTTTTCCGTTCCATAGGAATTCACAACCTGTTGCATATATATATATATATCTTTCTCATTCAATTAATCTCTCTTTCATTTGCTGTAGTCGCGTAAGATTGTTTTTTTGAAAATTCAGCAAAATTTCATTGTCCTCGTATAATTGCTATTACTTCGGGGTGCTTTTCAATGCAGATGCTTAAAAATAAATTACATCGGGTTGTCCTACGCAGCAATTACTAAACGCGCCCCCGTTAAAATTTATATCACGATGCAATTTTATTTGAAACTTGTACGTGCACGCGCATTCGCCCGATACAGGGCGAAATTTCAAACGTTCGCTCGTAAAATACGAATTAATTTGGATTTCAATGAAACACGTAAAACTCTACTATGTTCATAAAACGATCGTTTCTAGAGCGCGACTCGTTTCAAACTGAGCTCCACCATTTTTCGCGAACTTCAATTTATCAAAGTCCTCGATTTTATCAGGCTAACATTTCCGCATTCGGCGCCCTCATAGACGGCACTCAAATAAATACCTCTCAGCACTCGTTCTTGCACACGTATGCACAGTCGAGCGTCACTATTCATCATGGCTGTTAATCAAACGTTAAATCAAAAGCAACCCTTCGGCCGCCTCTTGTCGACCATAATCAGTATCGATCGGTTAACAGCATTTACTCGATCGATGTGGCCCAGTTTTCACGTGCGCACTTCTGACAGTGCTCGCGCGATTATAATAATCAAGTCTTGTCGCAGAGGACGCGCATTTGGAATTAAATCGATCGATTTAACGAACATGCGCTAAACTGTTCGCGAAGCGGATCAATACTTCAACACTTTTGACAGTTATTTCCTCGATGAATGATTTATCGATTTTATTCCAAGCCGCTTGCATGAAAAATGTTTTCTCGAGAGTTACCTCGTGTACACAGAATTTCGTTTTTTTCATCGACCATTCGAGATATAATTTCGATTCCAATTCTAACATCGAAACCAGCAATATCACCAAACATTGAATTTTTAAATTCTTACACAAAACTTACAAATTCAATATAATACATCGTGTAGTTTCTCTTTTTACTTTTAAGAATACCACTATGTGTACATGTTTCTTTTCTCCGTTTACGAGTAAGTCGAGCTTGCAAACTCCCCAGCGAAAAGTCTCGCGAACCAAACATACGTTCACCCCGTTGTTTCACCCTTGGCTAGAATCAACCATTTCCTCCTGCGAGTACCAGAAGGCGACGCTCGTTCCTCGCGCCATCAATCCGTTCTCTTACTACACGCTCTATTTTTAAGACCTCGATACCTCGCAATACGTCGCATCTGGCGCGGCACTTTTCGATCGAGAAGTTTCGCGAGGAAAGGCGCAGCGTTTCGCGTGTACACAGTTTGCTTAAAGGGCCCGCGCGGCATTTTTCACGGGCCATGATTTATTCGACGGTCACCGTATAGGCGGGTACGTGAGGGTGCGAGTTCAGGGCGCCACGGGACGCGACGTGAATCGGCCATTCGCGCGGCCGTCACTCGTGTCGAAGTGCATTTACAAGCGTCGCGCGCTCGTTCCACCAGGTTCTTGAATTGTCGCACCCCCACCCACCCTTGGAAATTGATTTCCCGTGTCACCGGCCATTTTCGCGCCAGTTTCATTATCTCCTCCGAACGGGTATTCTTCATTAAATGCAAATACACGGGGGTCGACGCGTCGAATGAAAAAACGTGCTGGCCGACGAAAGCAGCCGATGGACTCGTCGATTTGACCGTTAAATGGGGGCCAGCTCCGAGAATTTTGGTAATTTTCATGGTACACGTAGTCGTTCGGTGACAGTGACTGTTAATGGAAAATGTTACCTTGCTTAATGGGACAGATTCGAGTTTACGTCACGTGCGAGTAACGAGCATTGGTAATATTTATTGCATCGCTCTTCAATTTGCAGACCGTGTTCGATTCTCGATTCGCGTTATGATCGATGGACCGGCTTTGCGCGCAGTTGCGACTTATACTGACGGACGTTGATCCTTTGTGGTCGAAGCGAAAGGTTGCTTAGCAACAGTTCGTTAAACAGATTAGTGGAGCACGTGTCGCACGATTTATTTAAATGGAATTAAATGCAGAATGTATATTTAAATCAACAAGCCTTTTGAGATAATGACTAATGAAATACAAGAATTAAATGCCTCGATGCTTCCAATTTAAAAAATAAGAAGAAATATACCCTTTCAATAGAAACGATACAGTAAACAGGCGCGAATTTCGCCTCACGTGTCCCGCACCCCTGAACGGGCAAATAATTACAGACACGTCACGGTCTAATGTCGTTAACCAGCGGACTCGTTTAACACTATCAACAGAACACTCGTTCGATAACGACCAGCGCAATAACGCTGTACACGTATGATTACAGAGATGTTCAGGTGGCATCGGGCAAACAATGTCGCCTAGTTCCGGTCCGGTTCCATTCCATTCCATTCCATTTCATAGGAGGGCACTCGCGTCGCGCAACGCTGCGGGAATAGAGAGATCCCACTGTCGGTTGAACTTATTCCGAAATGCAAATATATCGGGATGTTTATGCAGCCGTGCACGGTTAAACGCGCAGAAAGCGTCGAGCAATTTTCGCCGCTCGTCAAGCAAGCGCGTGTCAATTTACTTTGATATCTCGTACGCAACGGTCGCTGCGCCGTCCGCGTTCAAGATAAATGGTGTTTGCGAGGTAATAGCGTCAAAGGGGTTGTTTTCGGTATTTAAATCGCGTTCGCCCGGCGACAACCGGCTCGGGAACCTCGCTCGGATATTAGCTTAATCATTCTCGCGCGTTTTAATATTTTAATTAGAACGGACGCAGGGTTGGGGGGGAGGTGGTATCGGCAATTTAATCCGGCCGGAAATTACCAAACTCCGCCCCGTACCAATAGTTACGCGACGTTAATTAGCGCTCCTCTATCGCCAGTCTCCATCCCTCCGTCTTGTACCTCTGTCCTTTCGATTTCTTCCGTCGACACGGAGCGGATGCCAATTTGAGTATTCCTGGGAAATGGGAAATTGAACGGACGGAAGCAATTCTTCTTTTCTTATTCAAATCTACTGACATATCAATATCGATAATTTTCATAACCTTTTCTTTTACTTTCTGCAAATATTAAAAAAAAAATTCTCCAAGAATTTGTCCATTGCGAATCTAGTTTTCTCTTCGACAATTTTTGAATGACCAGAGGGAATATTTACAAATGCATTTTCACGTAACACTATTCTTATCGAAGAGTATTACTCCAACGGTACGTTTAACGATGGAAATCAGTAGCGCAGGTGGTCCCAGCCACCGACGTCGTCGATCGAGTCGATGCATCGGGCTGGATCGATTCCGTATGCATGCCCGAAACATTCGTAGGCGCGTGCATTTAAGATGATCGTACGTGCTGGAACGCGGCTGCGAGGAACGGGCATATGTTTCCTTGGGCGATCCGTACGGTTTGTACGGCAGGGGGAAGAAGTCATAAACCGTGGCCCCCGTGTGCGCGCCATGGTCGGTTCTGAACGCTCGATAAATAAAGTTGCCACGGTGGCGTAAATTTCACTCAGTTCCGGTTAAATTACAGCGCCGCAACGAGTGTATCATTTAAAGCTAACAGTCCACTAGAAAATGGATACGCCGCGAAATCATGGGCGTTTGGTTTAAATCAAACGATCGACTGCTTCGATGACGTTTGTCAGATCGCTCGTATCATCCGATCTCTTCTTAATGTCTGTGAAATTGGAGAGCGCTGACTTTTGCTGTCGTAGAAGAAAATCGAACGGTCAATTAGCTTTGGGACATTTTCAATTCAATTTAAATTGTTCTTTCTTTAATCGATGCTAATTATTCGGAAGTTCGTGCAATTCCAAAGCAAACAATGGTTGCCTGAAACATTTCGAACTGCGAGCGGTGGTCGAGGGTTAAATCAGTACGGATCAGTGACATTTTGTCTTATGTTACGCAGGGACAGAATTCGGTTGAGCGAGTGTCCGAAGTTTCGTTGTTTGGCACTATCGCCTGGCGATTCGATCCTTTGAGAGCCCACTCGAACTATCGTACACGCGAGGGTGGCTCGTGCAATTAGGTTCATAAGGGGAGTATCGGGAAACTACGAAAACCACCCTCGTCGTGCTTCATGTATCGACCCTCCTGTCCAACCGGTAAATTAACCTTATAAGGCTGTAACTTGTCCACTAGTACTTTTACAACCCTTCGGGAAGTATGTAATCGTGTTATGTACGTTCGTTGCGAGCAAACATGTGGCATACAGAATCTCGTTATAATAAATCGTCCGAATAGAGTTGAAAACGAAATTAATTTCTAGATGAATACAGTCTACGCACAACAAAATGGGCAACGAAGATCACGAGTATATATTATTTTCAAGAAAACGTAATCGCAGTTTTTCTGGACTTTCACACTGTACAATTAATTAATTAAAGCGGATAGTAGAAGAGAATTCTTCTTAGTTAGACAAAAAAAAAAACATAACATATCGAACACCGCGATAGCACCGTGGATTCGACGTTTTTTTCGTAGCCATCCTCCCATTCCTCAACGTTACACTCAGCCATCGGCTGCGCAAGGGGTGGAACAATCAACCCCGACGAGAAAGAAACGAGCAGCCGCGGGCGTGCATGAGCGAGCGCGGAACGGAGGAAGATTTAACTAAATCGCAGGCAGAGGCGGCGATGGAAAGGAAATTAAAACCACCCCTTTGACCTGTCCTAATCCGCGGGCGTCTGCCAGGCCAACCGGGGTTCAATAAAGCTTCCGTGATTTCCGTCGGTTACACAGACATTATAACTCGGTAATAGTCGGCCGTGGAACGTGTTATTATGGAAACGGCTATTTGCAAATGGCCAGTAGGGGTAAAAGTGAACAGCGCGAGGATCGCGGGTGGTTGAAACGGAACGAAGACGGGGGCGCGACCCGTTCCGTACGGATCGAGTAAGAAAGAAGGCAAAAACCATTTCACCGTCTCGACAGTCGTGATATTTACTGCCAGTGAATGGAACGAGCGTATAGAACTCGAATCGATCGATCGACGCACGTAACTCTTTTCACCTGGTTCACGTTCAGCCGCGGAACGGAACCTGGTAACCTTACCGATTCGTATTTAACGGGAGGGGGGGTTTTACGAGGGGCAGGTTCACGGTATTCGGTGGGCGGTTCCTTTATGGATTACTTGTGTACACGAACGGGTTACACGGCTGGGAAAAATCGCTGCGATTACCCGCGGACACGCACGTAGCGACTCGTTACCGTTCTTATCGTTTTACGTATAACGCGATAAGGTGTGCGTACGTCGTTTCGATTTCGCCCGCCGTTCGTTCGCCGCTGTTGCGCTGAGCAATTCCGATCGCTGCAATATCAAATCGCGTGCATACCGTTTCGTTTTCTACAAGTATCTCCATTTCGTTTAAGCTCTGCGATTTAGAACAAGCTTTCTCGTGATTCTTGTGTTTCAAAAATCTCTACGCGACGTATCTTCGAAGTGAAATATCGTGTTTGTCCTGGAGACGGTACCTGGTGGTACTCGTGTACATCGTGCAACGGTTATTGACACAGCAGGTGTACAAACCTACCATAATTCCAACTGTGAACCTAGCGTATCACCATGTACCGTGGTAGAATACATGTAACTTTCATTAAGACATATTTTAATAGTTCGTTATATTTTTCGAAAATCATTTTCTCCTCGAACACCTTTCCTGGTTTCTCCACTATCGTTGCCAACTGTTGGGCAATTATCTCTGCCATATTAGTAGTGAATTTACAGCGCGCGGTAAACGTGCATACCTCTCGCCATTCCCAGTTATTTCCGGAAGTCCCTTTGATATCCTCTCGCGGTCGGTGGAACCGCGCTCGCGGCTGCGAACGAAGCACGTGCGTTGAAGCGAGGCAAACGCGCGTGTTCGTTTAACGACAGGGTCTACGGTTTTACGAAGCTTCTTCGCGACGTAACGAGCTCGCGGATCTGTTGTAGCTTCAGGCCAGGCCAAAGGATGGATTCTGTGGGAAAATCGGTGCGTTCTGTTTACGTACGATGCACATTGTGTACCGACTCGGAGAGGAAACGGGCGCGTCAAGTTTTCTCGCTCGTCGAGGATACAACGCGTAGTGTCCTGAAACTAGTAATTGGTGTCTGCCATTCGCGCGAGCACTCTTGACAAATTTTCAAACTTCCTTCTCTGACGAATATGAAACTTCAGATTTTTCTTTTCTTTTCACTGTAGAATTTACTTTTTAAATCTTCCACGAACGTTCGAAAGGCGTATGGTATGTTATTTACGTTGAATTGAAAGGGAGATTATTGCTAGAAGTACTAATTTATCGTGTGAATAACGGAAAGGCAAGAATATAGACGAATGTGCAGGCAAATTTCGGTTTAAAATTGCAAGGTTTTCCGTGGACAGACGACCGTTGTAAATACTTGAATACCTTTACGCCTGTGTCGTGCGGTGGGGCTATTATTTTTAAGAGGGTCGTTGGAGATTTAATAGAATCGTAAAGAATTCCTGAAAAATCTGCGGGAGAATAGCGAACGAATAGAAACGGTTTTATTTTATAGTTTTACGGCGTACTATCGTATAGCGTGTAATATTTGGACTGGTGCGACTGCACGCGCGTAACTCGCGTGTTGAATAATCATGAGAATACAAGTTGATGGCAGTTACCGATAATTCGGTATTAAAAATGATACGTTTTAAATGTAAATGCGCGCCAGCCTGATTTATCGGCCCTCTGGATATTTTTCTTTAACTCTACTTTAGCGTCTGTGTGCTCTACGTTGTTATCGTCTACCACTACACCTTCCTCATTACGTATACATTTGTATCGAGTTAACAAAATTTTGGAAATTTCATGCATAATAATTCTTCCTACAACAACAGTGCACAGTGTCTGTACAAAAGCTACTAATGAGTTGAGAAACAAAAAAATTTTGCAAGAAGAAATTCATTTGGAAAAAATAACATAAATAGTTCAGAATTAATTGGAATTAAACACGTGATTATTTTTCTCAATCACTTAAAATTGAGTAGATAAGAAAATTGTAGATACGCAAAGAATACATAAGGATAAGATCGTACAAGTGAAATTGTTAATTTTGATCTACATTGTGGCTACACATATCAGAACGTTTTTTTCAACCGGCTTCCGAGTTGATTAATTGCCAATTATCACCGTCGGTTTCGTAGTGGCCGCCGCTGGCCCTGACAAAAACCACCCTATGGCCGCGGTCGTAATTGAGAAGAGGAGCCCGCGCTCGTAACTATATGGTTAATATGGGACCGACCGCGTGCGTAACGTACGCTACATTTATGCCCTTCCGGGCCGCGGGAATAACTCAAATACCGCAGGCACGCGTTCGCCTAAACTATAAATAATTGTTCGCGCCAAATGCATCGTGATTTACTAACCTGACCGCCTCTCTCCCCCAAAAAGCACGGGATTGGTTTCAATGAAGCGCCACCCTGGGAATTCCCGCGCTTCGCGAACGCTTCTCCTCGACTTTTCTTGACTTTCGTTAACTTTTCGACTTGCAGTTTAAGTGGCGCAAATTCATTATAATAACTCGTTCCATGTGACTAATGTATAGAAAAAATTATTATATATGAGAAGACATATGTAAAGAAAGAAAATACAAGAAGAAAAGAAGTATCTCGTACAGATTAGCATAATCTAGTGTGTCGTATTATTCCAAAGAAAATTGTTTATCAGTAATTTCGCACTATTAGAACAGAAGTGTCTGAAAGCAAAGTTCCATGCATTTGGAGCGAAACGGTCGGAGGAAAGTATTTCGACGGTGATCAACAGCGTATCTCCCACGCACCCCGATATTTTCTCCTGTCGGTTCTATTCAGAGAGAGACACGAATGGCATATTGCGCGCGTACGTCGGTCGTGATACGTGTACGTAGACGGAACAAGATTTGCCCGGTCACGTTACGAAGGTGTGAAATTTCCTTGCACTACGTCACCGGTGTCAGCGGCAAACATATATGAAGCATGCCCATGAAACCATCCTGGAGTAATGGTAACCTCTCAAGTTGAGGACACGGTACACAATTTTCTGTGTACCGTGAGACGATGAACAGCGACAGCGATAGGGAGGGGGGCTGGAAGGAGGGTTGGAAAGGATTCTCACGACTCCCTGAACTGATAAATAAGGAACCGCGTGTTTCTTTAGTATTTCAATGCAGACATCGGCTGCGAAGAGAGTGACGTATTAGCTCATCGGATTAAACCTTTGTTTCTGAGAAAATTGAACTCGTACGCGTTTCGATAAATGACTGCGATATCGTAGTCGTGCTAGAAAATTATTCTGCATTTTATACGAGATTGGATCGTAAATGTTTATCGAGCTCATTTGGCGTAACAAGTAAAGAACGACTGCTTCGAGTCTAAAGTCCGCTCGCTCGAGACGAACGATACATAAAGTTTCGAAACGATTCCATTTGTTATAGGAAACAGTAAATTGCCGAAGGTGATATCGGAACCAGAAAAATATCCCATATAACGCGGAGATATTAGCGACCACGTTCAGTAATTTCGGATAACGCGCGGTCCGAGGACGTGGAACCGCGTGGCCATTCGGCCACCCTTAATCGCATCGACGTTTCGAGGTGGCGGTAAAGCACGTCCGCGGAACTTTAATCCGCGTCGCGTTTTCCGGTTTCCGATGTAATTTTATAAAATCCAACGGGATCAGAACAGAGTATGGTAGAATTAATCTTCGTGTTCTTCCGTCGTCGCGTAACTGACCGAGAAGAACGGTTTCGTTTGAATTCTAATTAATTCTGAATTATTCGCGTTGTTCCTCGCGAATTGAATTTCTTCCGGCAAGATACGATCAATTTACGTGTCTCACGGATTTTAAGCGTTCTTCTGGATGCGTTCAGGAATGTTCGACGGAAATATCCGCGGCGATACCGCGTGGCCATTATTGATCGCGATGAGTGCGAAGAAAAGTCGCGGGCGAGGAAGTTCCCTCCGTCGCGGCCCGATTAAATTTTGTTCCTTTGAACGGCGGCAAGTTTCCGGCGGCAACTTCGCGACATCGTGTATTATTTTCGACTTTCCGTGGACGGAAAACTCCGTCGTCGGCCCGGGGCTTTTTCTTTATCGTCGTCCGAAGAGTCTAATAAAGGACCTAATAGCGGAAGAATTTCCACGCTGATAGAAAATTCATGGATGGAAGATTTATGCGCCGCGATCCTTCGAGAACGTCCTAGGCCCTCCTCGAGGGGGACCGCGTTCACTCGCACGGAAACCATTGATATAGAGAGTAATGTCGCTCGAATTTATTGGGACAGGGACGCGAATCGTGGTAATTAATATTCCGTTGCCGGCGAGAACGTCGTGACAGCGTTCTGCCGCGATAGGAACCCTAACAGGGATTATCAAGTTCGTCACACACCATTTTTTAGTTTCAAACAAATTTATCTACTTCTTTTTTAAAATTCTTTATGAATAATGTAATTAATTTTGTAAAATCCTGTCTCTTTACTGCTGGGCTATTACAAATTAATTTTCTGATCTCTGCTAGTGTAATGCACACGCGTCGATGGCTCGCTTAATCCAGAAAGAATTGTACAAGTTTCGAAAATCATTTATCAGCGGCTATAATTCAATATTGCGCGAGGGTTTACTCGGCTATGAGCAGCAAGGTATAAAAAAAGGAAGTAGATGTCGTTGGTGGATTGATGTCTGGCGTCATAGAATATCCAGCGTGGTAGAAAGAGGAGGATGGAGAAGCGCATGAATGGCATAGTGGATGCCAGATTTCCAAGTGTATGGACGGGCTATCGTTCCTCGAATTCAAGATAGATCGATTGTGGCCAGCACTTCTGTGTAAACTATTCCGACCATAAATCATGCTGATACCGGTTGGAGGAGTGGCCTTGAATACTTGCGAATCGTTCGGTGGTAATATCGGGGCGGAACGGCGAGACTGAAGGGCGCAGAAAGCTATGAAGATGTTGCTTGGCCATTCGTGGTCAATCATGATACAAAGTTCAGACTTGGATTCGAAAAATGAAACAATTCCCCATTTTCTAATCTTTATCTCTTTTCATCGAAGCGATGAAAAAGAAAATGTTCTCCTCGAATCTACTAATTGGAAAATAATAATAAAAAATATTATCGAATAAATGAATTGTCCATGCGATAAATATTTGCTGTAGTATGATAATAGTGAACTACAATTGGGACTAGTTTAACGAGAAATGTATATTTGCTGCATTTTGGGAGCTATGCGTGGCTGCCTATTTCGAACTCGTCCGAGGCGACCGATCGTTGCTATCCGAACTTTGTTCTTAATGGATCAGTTCGGCCGGATCCATTATGCAAATGACAGGAAGGATCTAGCGGGAAGTTAAGGGTCATCTTCTAAAACGATCGTTCTTTGATTCGAATTTCACCGGGGATTATATTAACGAGGCTGCCCGTTCGATCCCGTTATTCTGTAATGTTTTCGCGGCCGGTTAATGGTCGTTCGGTGGATTATTCGGCAACAGACTTTGCCAGGCTCTTGCCCGCTAAAAATGTACACGCTCCGGAACTTTGTATCGTGATGAATCGATTTTCTGTGTACCAGCACTTTTTGCCTTTTTTCGTTGCGCTACCGCTGGTTTTTACACGGGCCGTAAACCAGCAATTTTTCATGATAATGTGGAACACGAAAATGCTACCAAAAAAAAGTGCCAATTTTTCCAATATATTTTCACGTTAACGTTGTTGCATAAAAATTGTCAGGTGGAGTATCTTTTATAATAACTTGTTACGTAGGTCGATTCATCGCTAGAAAGCGTTCACCTCTAGATTCAGTTCTTTAGTCTGTCTTTGGCACCATTCAAGGTATTAGGAGCTATTTTCACCCTTTCGATATGGATAATTGTCGATAGAAAGTACGTATAAAATATTTTTTAGTCGTGAGTAAGTTTTAACGTCTTGGATAATATTCTGAAATGGTACCTTGTGGTTCATAGAGTTATCCTGTTTCAGAACATGGAAACATCGTTCTCCTTTCTTAAATTCACTAAGAAACACTTGTTTCTCGTCTTGTGTTTGATTCGTGGCACGCTCGCTATACGCCAGCAGGTAAATTTAATTGGTACCAGTTAGTTTCGAATTGGTACCAGCTGGTTTCGACTTGGTACCAGCCGAATTCGAATTGATACCAGCTGGTTTCGACTTGGTACCAGCCGAATTCGAATTGATACCAGTGGAATTCGAATTGATACCACTCAGATCAGACGAGAGCTGGAAAAATTTTCATCAAAATTAACAGCCAACCTCGACTGTTCCTCACGATGAGCGGGGAAAGATATCGTCGAAGCGAGGAGCAGGCAAATTATCGGACCAAAACGCGATTGCACGAGGCCCGGCAAAATCGTGCACCCCGGACCAGCGGTCATAATAAATCAACCGTTTTTGCAGGGCAATGTATTTGGCGTCGGACTCAAGCCACGAATCCCACTAACACCACCCACTTGGCAGGCTGCCATTTCCCCGGGACTGTATATATCATCGATGACAAAATATGTGACGTTACTGCCGTTACTTTTTGTTTCGGGGCTATGAATAAGATGGTATCTCTTCCATGAGAACTTTTACCAACTGTTCGTTAGTTTTTCTCGTGGCTGATCCACACTAGCGTTTCCAAGCTGCTCACCAAACGAATAGTTCCTTATAACATGCAGTTAAGAATTGAGTAGAGGTTTGAAAATATTTGGGAACTTAATATCCCGTTGCTCAGTGGATGTTTTTTTTGCGAACAATGTTCAGAAATTGTTCGTTGACGTGTTATATATCTTTATGAGCGTAGCATTTAATGGGTCTTTCAATGTTACATAAATTGAGTAAATTGGATAAATTGTAGCTTGGTTAGGGATGGAGAGTCTCTCTTGTAGAATGACAAATGGAGAATAAGGGGATTCTCTTTGGGCATGGATTTCTTTTGTAGGATATGAGAAATCAAAGAGAATAGGGAGTCACTGGCAAATGTTTAAGCATGCTAATTGCCACGTACCTTTCGGCGACTCCCGCGTAATCCGCTGACTTAATCTGCGCGACTGCGAAGGGAGTAAGGCTGGTGATATTGTGTATTATTGAAAAGGGGATGAAAAGCTCAGTATGTTTAAATAATATCTATAATTTGCTCTTTGTTCGACTAATTCCTTGGCAAATTTATCGCCTGGCTAACAGACTTTAATATCTGTCGTTTACCAATTCAACAATTAAAAATATAAATGAACGTATTTAAATCATGCTTAAATCGTAGTCCACTATTATTAGAATAATTACGTAGAGAGAACGTCTCTGAAATCAAGGCAAATTTTAGGTACCACTTTTGTCCTTTCAGATCTTATGTCTCCCCAGAAAAGTAAGGAGGCGCTAGGTTTAAAGATAACTCTACGGATTTAAAAAAACGTCCGTACAATTTCCTCGAAGCGTGCACAGTTTTTAAAACGTAGACCAAGTCCGGGGTTTTCACAATAAACTTAGACCACTTCTACTGAAATGTCTCCATTCTCGAAATTCACAAAACGTCGAGTGGTATCTTCCAAATTTCCTTTCCTTCCGTCTAGCACGCGAAATCCGACGATCTGTCCAAAGACCACGTAACGGGGGCCTAGTTTCCCGCGGTTATCAACAAATCCTCGGCAGTTGGAGAGGAATCGGTGACTGTGACCGTAATTCCCGCGCGGTTCGACGCGGAATGGCTCGCGCGCGGATATTTCATAGCTGGTGGCACGGTGCCCAGCGGATTTCAGTGAAAAGCGTTACAGCTGTAACGGTTTGCGGCCGATGGGAACAGTGATCAACCGCGTTCGAACGTTTACTAGGCGGGCGGTCTCTTTTATTGCGGGTGCATCAGCGTCGTCTATTTTCCGCGGGAAAACGCGTTCGCACCCGGACGAGAATCAGCATCCACGCTAGCATGCGGCTGGCTAAACAACGTGTTTACAACCGACTGACATCGCTGACCTCTTCCCATCGTGTTAGCCCTGATTGGGGCGGGTCGCTCCCGGTTCAGTTACAATGTCACCCTCCCATCGCAATTCGCTCCGCTGATAATTGCTTTTTGCGTCGATCTACGAAGATCGAACTTGCTTGCTCGTCTTCGTACCGGCTATTAATCTTAATTACTGATTTTGGTTTATTAGAAACGACCTGTCGTCCATATAATTAGTGTCACACGTCGCTCCATGCTTCCAAATGACACATCGAAGTGTCCACTTTCAGATCTCGCGCAATTATTCTTGAAATTATTATTATTTTTACGATTCCATAGAATCAACAAGGCAACAGAATTCGATTAATTATATTTCCATCCTGGCGATAAACAAGAAAAGTTTCGATCACAGGGGGTCAAGTGGTCACGCGAGAAGAGTTTTCCACGATTCGTGTAGTCGCAGCTCTCGTCCGGCCATCGATTCGCCAAACTTTGAGGCTTTCCACGTAGTTTCATAATTCAGAAAAATCAACCGCGTGGAGCGTCAAAGGGTTCGCGGAGGGCTTACCGCGCCCCTACCCCGGAACCGTGCGTCGTGCAACTCCTATCTCTCTAAATTAAATCCGCCGTCCACCTCTCTCTTATTATCGATCGCAGGAACAGAGGACCGTGGCCAAACGGAGCAAAAAATGTTTACTCGACCGGGCAATAAACGTACCCGGAATCGCCGCGGGCGAAATTATTTTAATTGCGTCAATTAAAGGGAAATTTATTTCCCACGGACAAAAGGGCGAGGTGGATCCAACCCGTAACGATTCGCGTTTACGCTCCTCTCCATTGGCCGTCGTCAGTAATTGCAATTTCGTATAGATAAAAGCACGCACCAGGGTAGCCGTAGGAAATAATGCTTTAGTCGTTCGTCGCGTCGCGATCATTAATTGATGGACGATGTTACTCGTTGAGATGTCCAGTTTGAGATTCCAGGCGTGTTTATGATAATATCGATCGCAGGTAGAATTATTTGAGTCATTACACATCGAAAAAGCGAAACAGAATATAATCCAGTGTAAAGAAAACGAATGAAAGTATTTTAAGCTTTAATGCATAGTGATTTGTACGCAAAAGTCTACAGCGAATACATTTACAATCTATTTATTAAAAATGATCAATTTCAAGTAACATAGACCATAGAAACGTCTATAAATACAACGAACTTCTATGCAAAGAATTTGCCGTCAGTTTCGTTTGACACGAAGGGTATAAAATTTCATAAACCAGCGAACGTCGCGTAGTCAGTTCGTGAAAAGAGTCCTGGAATCGTGACAATGGAGGCGAAAGGTCGCAGCGTGGGGTGCTCGCGAGGGCGTGCGTGCGCTGCACCCAGGCTTTACCCATTTATTTTGGTATCGTCGCCGACAACGGTGTTCCCGCATTACCATGGGACGCGGCACGCGTGGCGTGCTGAAATAAAGCCAGCCTCGTTGTTTGTCGGCCGTATTCCCATCAGCGTTCGTTGCACTTCCAATAATCATAATGGAACGCTGTGGTAGGCCGCGCGGCCGACAAAGCGCCTCCTTACCTTTGCCTTTATTATATACGAACGCGTTCGCCCATCGTTCCTTTCGCCGTTACTTTCGCGTCTACACGACCCTTTCCCTGCCCTTATTCCGCTCGCGGGTCTTGACCTCGGTTCTGGGTGTTCGCGAGAAAATTTATTCGCGATTGTACTGTCGAACGCAAGGTACCAGCTCGTGTTCTCGATAGTTCTTTCAGTATATTACGTCGACACGACCGGCTAAATTTCTTTGAGTTATCATTCGAGTCGTGGAGGCTGTTTTTAAGAACGGAAAGAGCAGGAATGAGCGAGGGTATTATTCGTTGACAGGGGACGTCGATCGTCAGAGGACGATAAATAACGAGATAGATAACGGGGCGTCCTTGCGAGTAGAGGAATTAAAGTGTTTTCTAACGCTAGTATTTTCCAGGGCAAAAAGGTTGACCTCCTTTTTACTCGGTCGTGTAATTTCTTGCTTGCGCGTAGCTGTATATACGTGTACGCGCGATATCTCGTAATTCTCCAAACGATGGCGAATTCTAGCTTCGCCTCGATCTGCTGCCGCTACCCTCCGCGCGCAGTTGCAGCTGGTTTCGTTTAACAGTTTCATCAGTGACGGAAACAGTTTTTCCTTTTTCGAGGCACGGAAGACTTCTCATTTGTCATAAGTATTTTAAATTCTATTTCAAGGCTATAAAGAATTATTTTCCGGGTGTTTCAAGTTTCCAAAGCTTAATATTCTTTTAAGTCTCGTCAACGTTGAGAGACAATTTCAATCAGTTGTCATTCGTATTTTTATAAAATCGCGAGCTCCCTCAAATATTCGATAAACCGCTCTTCGAGCTCCTCTCTTAAACCGCCACGTTTCTAATTAAAAATCGGTGAAAACGAAAGCACTCGTGGAAATCGAGTCGCGCATTACGAAAAGCAACATTCCTCACGACTCAGGATTAACTCCGTTTTCCCTTTCGCCTGTTAACGAACGAAGCACGGCATCGATTCGTGCGGCGGGCGTCAAGCGAGCGCTCGAATTCTCCATTCTTTCTCGTCCTTGTTTCCTCGTTGGAACCGGCGGATTCAATTAGTCAGGCAGGCAATTACGCGTGGGTAATTAGAAAACGTTATACGATCGACATCCCCGCGACGGCTATCGCGCTCGACGAACGAGGGAGCCCGTTCCCTTTCGTTCGAGGGGGGCTCGCGTAATGGCTGAATGGAAAACTCTCGTTCGATCGACGCAGGTGAATAAGTTTTCCCGCGCGTATCGTCGCCTGGTCGCGTAGCTATATCGCCGCGTATCGAGCCCCCGGCCTCGACCAGCGCGAACGTTTATTAACATCGAAGTGCTTTCAACGAATATGAGCACCGAGTAATCCATAGGGAGGCCACGCGAAAATGCCAATCCGTTTCCTATTTTCGACAGAAGGAGAAACCGTGCCGATGTTAAAAGCTTTATCGGTCATCATCCTCGACGTCCCGTTACCGTTTATCGCGAGGCCATTGCCTCGAGCTTAGGCTGCTCGCTAAGAAGTCAACCGACTGAATTTCGATGCCTTCGATTATCTTCTGTCTCGATTCCACCTGTTTAAAATTGTGAAAATGCGCTGGGCTTTCATTCAACAACTTGATCGATTCGATACAATCGAGAGGAAAGTGTTTGGTTCGGTTTGGTTGGGTCTCTGCTGTTCGATTTGCTTTCAATTACGATGAATCTACGTTACGAAAAGATGTTAGAAAATTTGTAACACTTGTGTCAAACGCACGAGCGATGCATAATATTGCGAGCAATAATTTGAACACAAGTTTCACGCGAACACGCACATATTTCAATTACGTGTAAACGTTATAGTTATCCAGCCCTCGCGTTACGCAATCGATATTCTGCATAATTACTTTGAAGCATGCTTAATGTTTTAAACAACGTACCTGCACAAAGGCAAATTGGTCGAATCACGTCACCGTATGTGCATCGAGTAAGTGCATGTTTTACGCACACACGCATATACACACGTGAGTGTCAATATATGCAGTGCACACATCAATCGTATTATTGTGCCCACATGTTACCTATTATATTATGTCGTACAAAGGGGTGAAATAATCGAGTCGCCCTATTATTCCACCGGTACGCCTCCTAATTGGTCATCGTTTAGATTTTTTTTTATGAAATTACCATCGACGAATTTTCAACGCGCCACCAGGCTGCAGAAAAATAAAATTCGCCGTGGCACGAGGCACAGAAAATGGCTTTCAATATTCTGAGAGGGCTCGATATGAAGTATTTACTGCTCGACGTACACTGCTGCGCAAAAGTCTTAAGTCAGCTGGAAAAAAGAAACGCTTTATCTTATTATTTCATCAAATCTAGCAATATTTATTCACTTAAACTAATTAACATCTTCTATAAAATATCTTTTGCTCCTTTTTACAAAACAATAGCTTTCTTCTTATCTTCGAAGACTGTTTAATAATTTGTATGCAACAGAATCCTCTCATATTTTCCATTATTCAATTTTAGACGATTCTACAATTTTATCCTCATCGTTTCTACTTGTTTTCCGCCTTCTGCTAAAAAACGCCAAACATTCGACAGTGATCGAAAGAAATCTGTATTTCTTAAAAGGTTTCAAAAAATTTGCGAATTTATGCAGCAAAGTTGACCTGAAAGATTTTCGTACGATAATGGTTAAAGCAGCGTTAGCGGGAAATCAGTATCGTTGATGGCCTAACGCTTTTGTCGAGTACTGTGACTATTGTACTGCGCCCATGTACGTATCTCGTACTCGGTTGATCGTATAACGAAATCGATTCAGTTGTGAGCCTGGTCATTCCACCCTTTATCGTATATTATATAATACAGCGACTGGCCAGTTGGATTTCATTCTCTGAAGAGATACATACGTAGAGCCGCTTATTAAAGTGTTTACCCTCGTCATCGGATAAAACGTTCTGAAAATTATCAAACGTCGTTAATGCAGGGGTACAATAAATCGTTGCAATGCATCTTGCGAGCTTTCTCAATATAATAGACTAGTTTTTAATTAACATGGCTAGCTTGAAGCAATTTATTTACATTTGTAATAATATATGGGGTGTTTCGTTATGAATGAGCTGAACGAGCTAAGACGCAAATTCAGAGCGATAGAATTGTGTTGGAGGTGTTGTTTTTCAGATAAAAAGGTTTCAAAATCCCTCGTCAAGTACGCGTGCATCATTAATTTATTGGGACAAGTCCACGAGATAATACGACGTGTGATGGGGTCCTTTGATTGCGCAAGGGTGCCAGCGTCGCAGCTTATGGGTTCTCATTATCAACACATACGTACGTCAAAGGATTTTTGAAATCTTTTACCTTAAAAACAAACCTTTGAATTTAATATTGCTGTTCTTCATACTCGCCTCGTATCCCTTTATGCATGCATCCTTGTCATCTACACCCATCTGTAGTTTGTCCACCGCGAATTTCGTTTGTCAAATGATAATGTACGCAAGAGCCAATCATGGATTTTAAGCTTTTTACCACGACAAAGGCGAGGGGCAGTTAGCCAACGTTCCACGACGGCAGTATCGCGAAACAGTTTTCAATTCGCTCGCAGCTCGCGCGCTACATCGATTTCGAATATTAAGCTTATAAAGAAAGAGCCCGTCGATGGCCTAGATATCTCTCGACTTGTTAGAACGGAGCCTGAAAACGAATTCCGATTCAGCAATCCGATCCGGCGACCTTCTCTTCTTTTTATCCGCTGGCTCCACGAGTGGTGTTGGAATCCAACCAGGGGAAGTAAACATTCTGCACTATATCGTAACAGCAGTTAGTTGAATTAGATTCCGTCTGTGTTAACTAACAGTAAAAGTGTTAAAACCGTACGACAGCTTTCGGAAACGTTCGCAGTTCCTTCTTCGCCACGACCACACAAATTCAGATTTTGAGGAAGTAAATTGGTCGATAGAATGCCTCTTTCCATTCACAACTTTACGCGAACCCATGCGATGTTGTTTTACAATTAAAATTAGCTGAGAACTTAAAATAAAATCCGATACCTCGAGTATACTCGTTAAAAAATTTTAGATTCAACCGTAAGCTTAATTTGATTTGTCGAAGTGTACGTTCGTGGCGTCTGTTGGCGAGTATAATACAAATGTTATTACGAACGTTGTAACTCGTTGAAGTATATATTCCTCAACATTTAAGATGGAGAAGAGAATCTGTTCAACGAGAAACTGTCACCAAGAGTTAGCTCACCCTCGACGAGGCTCTTGAAGGATCGAAGGAATCGTTGATAAGGACGCTTGTTGCGCCCCCGCGGGTTTTACAGTAGATTCTGTCGCGTCCCTTTATTTCAACGTTTCCCTCGGCCAAATTGAATCCACGCCATTGAATCGGCCCGTAAACAAGTAAATAAGTCTGCCGCAAATCGACCGCTGCGGGAACGCCAACCTTCACCGGAATTCCTCCCCCCCTCCTGATCGTTTCATTGATCAACCCGTTCGCCAAACGGGCAACGCGATTTTAACCTACTTCCGTTGACAGTTTGCGGACGAGGGCGCGAAGCCAAACCGGTAAAATTTGTTTACAATCGTGTAAACTTGCCGCTGTGGCTGTGGGAAACTGTATCGAATTGCTTTTGATGGATTTCAGTTGGCTGGACCGGGGTAAGTTTCCGCGTTTCCAACTGTCGTTGCTCGGGCGCTGCAACGATTCACGCGGTTGTTAATAAACGGCCTCTGCGGGTGATACACTGGAAAAATTGCTGGTTTATCGTTGCGCGAGTTGAATGATTGAAAAATGAATATATCCAATTTATTTTTGTTGAAAAGGGAATATATTTTATGTATTTAGGTGTCGAGTATTTTTATGTCTTGATTAAGTGTTATCAAATATAAAATAAAAATGGCGAAACAAAGGCTGGAATAAAAGTAAATGACAAATTTCAAAACACAATCTTCACGTTACGAATGATATTGTAAGTTTCATTGAATCTTGCTCTCAGTTTGGTGAACCAAATTATTAAAAACTAATTCTTTTAACAAACGCACCCTTGCACACTTACCTTACATACATAGAAAGGTGACATTAATTGAAACGTGCCAATAACCGTAACCCATCGTACAGAAGCACCAGGACGGTTGACAAATTTTCCAGAACGATTCTCACTAAACGGAAAAACGCGAAATGAACGTCCGGAACAAAATCGTCCGAGCGATGGCACCAATAAAGGGGTGAAATTTTTCATTCAGCAGTATCGGGTTTATCGTCCCCTTTCCACGATCGACGATCGAAAAATGATGTTACATCGAAGTTCGCGGTCGGACGAATGTCCCAGGGACTCGAAAAGAGTGGATTGCCGCGAGTCTTTGATCCAATTAAATTTTTCACTCGCGAGGACGAGCCTCTTCTCTTCTGCACAGTCGACTCGCTGGAGAACCAGGCTACGAGATTCTTGTAATTTCTGATGGTAGAATCAGAAAGCTCTCGCCTCGAGATGAACGATTCGTACATATATCTTGCTCGCCAGGATTATCGGCGAACATTCCTCCAACGATACGATGCTTTACAGAGGTTGTACAGAGACAGTTTTATGGACGACGGAAATTCTCCGTCGACTGTGCGTTTCACGGTTCGAAAGGAGGTTCTTTTTTTTTATCCACATCCGATCTTTGAATGATAATGTGTACTGCGACGTTCGAATTGCTCTGTTCCAGATAGTAGCACTCTGTTGTTCCTGAAATTGCGATGCTATGTGCATCGTGTTATATGCGGCGCGATGTATCAATTTATCTTTGTGCAACTGCTGCGTTAATTGATACTTACACGCAGCGGAATTTTAGCTGGTAGCACGCGGCGAATGAATGGCTTATGTAATTGTTACAGATTTAATTTGTTCGCAACATTGTTCGCCCATCCATTTTTCGTATCATTTCTCTCTCACTTTCTCCGCCTTTTTAAATAAATTGTTTCCATCCCGTAATTTGGCAAATGTATTTTAGAGAATGGAGGAAACTGTTGTTGCACGTTGAGATTGGTTCCATATTTCTTTCTGTTTCCGATTTTAATTAAAGTGGTGAGAATGGTGAATGGGTAGTTTCATTAAAGAATTAGTTCAATTAGTCTAAAGATACGTTGAACGGAAATGCTCGATTTAATTACGTACAATATTAAAACAATTGAATTATATAATTACGCATTGGTAAAATAATAATGATGCAATAAGTAACGACGAATAATAATGATCGTTAAGGAAAATAGTCGGACGAGCGTCCAAATATTTTTGGACGGAGGTGTACCTCCTCGGGACTTAGCAACGTGACATAAACCACTTTTAATCAACGAGAAATCGAACATCGAAGTTCCTGGCCGGAGAAAATTCGCCGATAACCGAGTTGGAGCAAGTTCGATTTCAATGCGCCGTTCGGGTCGCCGATGCCAGCGCAGAGTGCTCGTAGAGACACAATAGCTAGCCATACACTAGCATTCTTTACTCCGGGAAAGCATGTCACCTCTGCCGTCATTGCTTTCCCTCGATAAACTCGAATGAATAATAATCACGTCGTCGTTCGCTAACTCGAAAAATTTTCCGTTATTTTTCGCGCCATTCCTTCCTGCCCCGCTATACCACCGCATTATTCGCCTGGAACGTAATCCTTTCATAGCCCGCCAACAGAGAAACTTGTTTTCGACAGTTATTCCTTTTAGAGCTTATAATAAAAGGAGCCCGCGCCGGTCAGCGGTCGAATTTTACATTCTTTCCCCCAAGGCGATTTATTTTATTCGCGCGCTGTACTTTTAATTAACGCCACGCGGTTGAAAGATTCGCAAAAAACAGAATAATTTCATCGAATGCTTTGATCTATTCGCACAGTTCCTCTGTTGCTTATCGTTTTCTATATATTACTCGATACATTCGTCTACTCTCAACTTGGAGGGTAATTTTCACCCTTCCTTCGTAACAAATATATTTCTGCGACCTTTCATCACGGTTATATGAACACGAACGATTCTCAGCTTACGATATCCTTCTCGCGAGTCTCCTCTGATCCGAGTTCGACGAATATAAAAAAAAAAATGCAATAAAGTATTATAAAATAGATTCTCGTCGTTTCTCGAGTTCCCTGACGCGGGAGTATCGCAACAAGACAGACGGAAGTATAAAATTATTCTCATACCGTGGCAACTAACGTTCTCTCTGGTACGGATTCCGTTTCCCTCGGCGAAAGAATGCTATAGAACGCAGCGGTTGGCTAATGTTTCCCACAGAATACTCGGAACGAGAAGGCCAAGGCGTTTCCTCTCGCGTATCCCGGCCTCTGTTCCCTTTTGGTCTGCGTAGCCGTGGAAGCGGCTCGCTGGTCTGCCGTCTAAAAACTTGCCGATGAGAAATTCAGCGAAACACACAGGGTTTCCCTTTTAGAATCGCGTCCCGTATACGCGGGACGCGCAATCTACGTTCGAGCGTGCAAGATAGGTGTCCGTTTCTTTCGTCCGGCTCGATACCGGTTTGACTGGGTTACGAGATGCGACGATCCCTCGACTTAATTGACCCTGGATTTCATTTACAACACACGGATAGCCGAGGCTAGCCGACGTCGCTCCTCGAGACCCCTTTTACAGCGATTCTTAGCATAACGGGCTAACCACGGTGCATGACAAATTCGCTTAGATATTGGGCGTAGCCAATGGTAGGACTGGTGGTCCTGAGTAGTTTCTTGGAATTGATATTGTTTCGTTTTTTGGTTTTTTTTTTTTAATATTTTTGAACCTTTTTTTGTACTTTGTACATTGTGTTGTTAATGAGAATTTTAATTGACTGTTGTAGTAATATTTTATTAACCCATTCGCTACCAAGGACGAGTATACTCGTCCTACTTTCAGTATGTTATAATATACTGGCTTTACAGTATATTTACAGAACTTTGGTAAACAGTATCACTCCAAATATAAATGGCAATGGAAATAGTTGCATATAATCTGGGCTCAGCAGCGAATGGGTTAATATTATTTTGGAATTTATAAGGTAAATGAATTTTAGTTGTGATAGCAAATCTACTATAAGTTAGTATCAAATAATTTTTTAGGAGATATTGTTTTGATTCCTTTATTTTAGATTGTTTTCTATTTTTTGTTTAAGCGTTTGCGTTTCTTTTTTGAATGATAAAATATATATAAATAAGAATAATACGTATAGCATTTCGAGGACATAAGTGCGATAATTTCGGTATAATTCTATTAATTACACGTGACCAGGATTGAATCACGTTCGCCGTCTAACAACGAATACCAACCTCGTCTAATTAGCTGACGGGGTCTCGGCAAAACAATGTAGGCGACTTAATTAATGCGCCCACGCACAATACGGTGTCCGAAATTTGTTCGACCAGTTTTTGCCGTAGGCATATTTAACCGGTCGTTCGTCTGGATCGGCGATAATGGGTGGTCCACGCGGACACGCTCCAATTATCATCACCTGCTCGGCAAACGCAGAAATCTAATTATTTCGCGAATTATAAGTTCGCATAACGCGAAACGATATATAATCTGTACACATATACGCATATACAATCAGCGAGATAAAATGAACTCGGGGATCGTAGAATAATTATTAACGCTGGCTACCGACCGCGGTTAATGCCGCTTCTAACGAGATGTAATTTTTAACGACGGATACCGTGCGCAGTATGGGTTCATATTTATTGTTAGCTGAACATCTTTATAATTTATGCGTTAATTGGAATTACTTTCAGAATCAAATGTTGTACAAGATTAAGAGCGATATTTTACTTTTAATGAACGTTACCACGCAGGGAATAAAAAATAATGGAATATCGAATAATTTTCAATTAATGTTTCAATTCTCGAGTTTTAAACACATGATGGTATATTTTAAATGTAGTTTCTAGTCACAGAACGCGTTGGCATAATGTTTGGATATTTAAATCTGGATTGGTATGTGCGCGCACGACACGCATCCAACATTCGTTTCAATTATTCAGTACGAACGCGATCATTGCGCTGAACAGACTTCGATTCGAGTAGAACGAGCGAAGGCACGTGCGTACAGATGTGTGTAATTCAAATTGGTCAGCTGCGTTCATCAATTTTAGCCCCACTTAATAGACGATACCACGTTTCAATAATCTATGTTGATTGGAATTGCGATTAGATATTAGCATTCGTAAAATGATGTAACAACAATCAAATTGATCGACATCGATTGAATTAATTCATATTGACAGACGTTGTTCGTAAGATTCCATAAATGTCGACGTAAAAGTAAGCGCGCGTGTAGAAATTGCGGATTTTCGTGGATCGGACACGCTGGTCGCAGATCACACGTACAAACACCGCAAACTATCGGCAATTCATTTGCTTACAAGCAAAGCCCTCGAAGTAGAAGTAATTCCTTTCGCTACGTGACCGGATCGCGAATGCTTTGTGCGAGAAATACGGCGAACGTACACGATCGTCCAGGAACACGGAAATACCGGGTTACCCCGTATTCGTATCTTCGAAAATTCGTTTTTGAACGTGACCAAACGTACAAAGCCGGGGAAAGCGTCAAGCCAGAAACGCGGTTCGTTTCATTAGGAAACGCGCAAATATTGATACCATCCTTGACCCGATTTATCGCAGAAATGAGAGCGGGAAATTTCTCCAAACGAATATATCAGTACTCGTTGTCCATTGTAATATTAATTTTATTTTTATTCCAAAATCCTTACATCAACCTTGACGCATATTTTTGATTTTACGATCGCTCTCAGAAACGCATTTTTTTTCGGTTGTTTATGACTGCCAGATGAAATCGGATGTAAGTTGTATGTTTGGAATTGAAAATTATTACATTTTGCCACAGTTTTTCTCAAAAAAACTTTCGACGGCTATAACCGTCGTGACGACTATACGGCATTTGCTTTACTAATTCATGGTATTTATTTAATTCATGAAAAAATATTTGTAGTATAAATGGTTCGTCTTCACAAAAACACACCTTTCGACTGCGTGAGCTGAAATGGACTAAACTTTTGATCGACTGTTATAACAGTCATTTGTCTCTAGATACTTAAATGTTTCGAAGCGAAAAAAAAACAACTAATATGCTGTCTGGCATGCTATCACTTTTTTTCTAGATGTGTTACTCAATAATTTAACAAGTGTATGCGTTAGTACGACTTACTAGGTACTGTTCTTTTTTTATTGATTAAAATATGCACAACGGCTATAACCGTCATTTGCGTACATATCGCCAAGGATCTGACGGCTATAGACGTCATTTACGTCAAAGTGTTAAATTACTGAAATTTACAAAAACTGTAGACCTATCACTTCTCCCATTTCCCAACTAACACTCTCAAATGCTTCAAACAACACACTAAATAATCGTAAAAGTAACGATTTTCTTTCACAAAGTAAATTTCATAAAAGCTAATGAAAATTCCTGACCCACCAAACTTTTGTACCTTAACTCGAAACACTTGCAGCCAGGGAACGGTAGAAGGAATCTTATCAGCGATAAAATGAAACCGTTTTCGTTAAATCGCGATGAATCTGAAAGTGAACGACACGGATGCGCGTACTTACGTTTAATTTAGCCGTGTAGAAGCAACCACCCTCGGTTGTATACAGTCGTGCAAACGAACGGGCAATTATACCGCGCGTAAGTCCGAGGTAAACCGAAATCTGTCGCAGCCACGGGTCCGTGGCGAAGTTGGACGACAACTCTTCGGAGGCGTGCCGCGTTCCACGATTTCAAGCTGCTCGTTAACGATCATTTGCACGGCCGCAGGATCGATCCTGCTCGTCGCACTCTGAATGGCGGATCGGAGGCGGCCGCGATCGTTTCGCTCGCGTCGTAAAACGGTGATCGCACGGTGTTGATTTCATTTTTGTCGAACGCTTTATCGCATCCTCGGTGTGCTTTCTGTTTAGCATGCAGGTTGGGGGATCTTTCGTGGTCCTGTTCTCTGTGTGCGACCTTACTTTCGATCGTTTGAGTTTCTTATACAGAGATTATTTGATATTTCATCTCTGGAAAAATGGTAACATTTCACGCTTGACTCGTCAAGTGGTTTTAATTGTAATAGTGGAGCATTGCTCGAGCCAGTTGATATAAAGAATGTTTCGAGGCAAGTAAACAGATGTTTTACATTGGCAAAGTAGTTTCACGTTATTTAAAATTGCCGATCCGAAAGGCTGGATACTTTTGATCATTTAACTTATCGTTTGACCAGTTTCTAGGTGTCCTTTAGAGATTATTGGGTCGTTAAAATCACGGGAAATCTGGAATCATTCCCTGGAATAAATTCTCGTTTATTTCATAAATTTGTTAGGAGGAAAATGAAGGCACAAAGTAGCGAGATGCTTGGTAAATACCGTCTTATTTTCTAGCTTTGCGTCTGCACACCGTGGCGGCCGCCAAGACATCCGAGAGCACTTAAATATTGATTGTTTGTGCGGCTTCACTTGTGTAAATTCAAAGTAGGTTGACAGGCATGACTTATCGATCGATGGGCAAAGATTGACCGAGGTTCGCAGAAGTTTACTAAAGTTACGAACAGTAATTTCCATCGGATCGTATTTGTGCTTATCGTATTCAATGCGCAAACCTGAACAGAAACAGTCTCACGTTGACGCATTAAATATCGATAAAAAAAAAGAACTGAACGATTTATAGTATCTAAACTATCGTGTAATTACATTTCACGGTCAATTATCGGATTTCAATAATTCGTCGAGTCACACATTCATGGCGCCATGGTGCAAAAAATGGAGCGTATATCGTGAAAGATCCAAACTATTCGAAATAAAACTGTCCCCGCGAAATGCGGCTCCCTCTCGCAGCTATATTTTCTTTCTTTTTCGTTTTTTTTTTTTTTTTTTTTAAATCGTTAATACCGCGCGCGGGAAAGAAACTTGCACAATAACGCCGGATTCCCGTCGCACTCTACTTCCCCGCGTGCGACAAAAGTGGCAAGTAAAATGTTTTACAAATAGCGGTTATATATCACGCGGCTAGATCACATTTTCGTTCCCGCGGATTCTACGCACGTTCGTCGCCACTTAATGCCCCTATATATCGCCGAGTGGAAACTATTCGTACGAAACTGTCTCCGCGGCGTTACACCGTGTCCACCAATTGTGCCCTGAATTCCCCCTGACAAATCCTTCTTCTCCTTCACCGTTGCACCGCGGTTTGAGTGACAATAACAGCGAAACGGGGCTACGAAGTGTCACTAAAAAATGCTCGAACATCAACCCACCTATATCTCCATATAAAAGTGATCGTTTCCGCTGATACGTTTCTACGGAACTCTTCGAAACTTCCCTTAAAGTTTCGAATTTTAAGCGTTCCCTACAAATCTTCCGCTTCGCGTTTAAAAAATTGGAAAATTAGCTTTGAAACCAGCCCTGTTTGTATATTAAAAGACAGTAAATTTTGTACGAAAAATTCAGGCCTGGAAAAATTCAATCGGATCTATCAATTTCATCCCTTAACCAGTTAAGTGTGGAATTTAGTTTCACAAGATCACCACAAGGTGCGGAATTAAAAACAAGCAACGACGTGTATACACGTCGAACGCAGGGCAAATTGTACTATCATACATTTTACGAAAAACGAGGAAGGATTACATTTTTATTCGTCACAAAGACTAATAATTCGTTTCTGAATACGTTATTCTTGTTAAGAGCTTGAAAATTGTCAAAAAATACTAAAATACATGAACAAGAAAAATTGAAGATAGCAAGAATAAACAAGAAAAATAAGAAAATAGTTTAGAAAATTTAAAAACAGCGGTCGTATTGGTAATATAAAGAGAATATACCAGCAAATAATATTCTTATTACATTTCATTGAGATTTCGAGTTTCTATAGTGAATGGTAATTTTTTATTTTACACGACGAGTATACACGTCAAACGCACCGCAGTGGAGATTTGGTCCGACGAGTATACACGTCGAACGCACTTAACTGGTTAAACGTTCTTCAAATGTATCTGCAGAAAATCGCATGAAAATCCCTCCACGCTGATTCAATACTTTTTTTCCAACGTCATGCATTCATTCTTGAACGCGGCTCTGCACCCAGTGTCTTCCTCTTGCAAGTATTTATTCCAGGAAGATTCAAAGGTTCCGCTGGGCCTTGCCCGGGGCGCGTTTAATCGCCGTCGGTCTCTTCCCAGGGACGTTCCCGATTTTCGGCTCTAATCGATCAGAGAGGAGGTTTTCTTTGGTTTGAAAAGGGTTGGCGGAGCCGCGAACGGTCGACAAAGGCCAGGACGCGGAGCGGGCGCGGAACAATCGAGACTCCTCGAACCGTTCCGCAGCGATCGAGCCGGGCGCGTCGCCCCGGGTGCAACTGTGACCCGGCTTCTTGGACATTCACCGACTGCGTTCGCTTCACACAGACGCACGCGTGAATGTAGGTCGCCCCGGTGGCGCGCGCGACCACGCGTGCAAATACGTACAGGCGCGCGTAGAAGTCAATTTTCCGGAAACCACTTGCAGCGATGCACGCCAGGGGCACGCGCGCGTCAATACGACGCGCGATAATGCGTCGACGGAGGAGCGCGCTCCTCGCGGAAGTTGATTTTCATCGCGACGCCGCATCGCGATACGCATCGGTGAGAGCCCACCGAGTAGACGCGGAGGCGTAAAACTGGCCGAGAAAGGGGGTGGAATCGTTGGTATTGTTCTTTAGAAATGGCCGATGCGGGGTAATCGAGGGCGAGGAAAACGAACTGCTCCAATGCCTTTTGTTGGCGAACGGTTGATTCATATTGCCAGCGAGACATCGACGGCGATCTTGGGCTCGAAATGGCGTTTCTATGTTTTTTACCCTGCGAACTTGGCGCCTTGCTTTCTCGTTAGGCATCTCGAGAGTCCTTTGAAATATTTTTCGTCCTGAAAGTTGATTTTTAAAACGATTCCATTTTGTTCATTTGAAGAGTCGTGACAGCATTGCA